>NW_006408760.1:2096040-2098617 GCF_000296735.1 Chrysochloris asiatica
GGATCTTGGCTAAAAGCAAAGAATAAAAGAAAGATGTTTGCTCGTGCTTTACTGACTATGCAAAGGCATTCAAGCGGGTGGATCATGACAAACTATGGATAACATTGTGAAGAATGGGTATTCCAGAGCATTTATTTGCACTTATGAGGAACCTATACACAGACCAAGAGGCAGTTGTTCAAGTAGAACAAGGGGACACTGAATGATTTAAAAACAGACATGAGCCCTGGATATCCACAGACAAATGTAAAAACCTTCCCTAAAAGCCGAGACTGTAAATTCCAAAAAGGCAAGTCACCCCCATCCAAAAAAAAAAAAAAAGCTAAAGAGGATAGAGAGAAACACTGTAAACCGATGATATATGAAGGGGATAATAATGTAATGAAACAAGCTATATGAATGGTTGACTGTGAAGCTGATGATGTGCCCTGTAAACTTTCACTCAATGCAAAATAAAAACAATTAAAAAAATATATTGCACTAGAGTATCCACACAGTAAAAAATTATATCTTACCTTCTGAGCATACGAAACACCAGCTAACATTAACATGCTCATGATTTCGACAACCCCGCCTAGGGGTGAAATGATTAGGGCAGATGATACTATTAGATGCAAGGATCTTTGACCCAGCAGCTAGGCAAAAGTCATTGGCATGGTATGCCACAGGGCAGCGAACACAGCGCATCAAACGACCTGAAAATATGAGAAACAGGAAAATCAGGGAGGAACACGAACAAACATATAAACAAATAACAAAGGGATTAAATATATAAACATGAATTTTCATTTCAGTCTATTTGTTAACAAAAATGTCACAAACAGAGGAACTCATCTCTGGGACCATGAATCTTAAAAATCGAACCCATCATGAAGTTTCATATGAAAATTATGTGATAAATATCCAAAAATAGTCTAATCCTGTAACTGTATTAGGACCACCTCTACAAGGAAAGCCCTACTCAAACTATTGCCCAGAGTCATAAGAAACCTTGAGATGGTCAAACACTAAATAAGCAGCAGAGAGGAAGGAATTATATATCATAACAAAAGATCAACTTTAAGGAATATTAATGCCAGTTTTTTATTACCTGGTGCTTTGTGATTCTTTAAGTGTCTTGTAGGGACAATGAACCTTAAAAACTCTTGGAAATGAAATACACCTTTTAATATACCTCATCAACTAAAAAACATTACCAACCCATCAAAATGCAATCTACACTATTGAAAGATAAATAAATACAAGATAGTTGATGGGTCATACTGCAATTTCAGTCTAACATGTTAAAATTGCTGTATTCAGAAATAGTAGGACCTATTTAAAACATACGCAAAAATCAGAAAAACCTATTGCCATGGAATTCATTCAAACTCATACAACTCCCCAATAAGAGTGAAACTGCCCCATTGGGTTTGAAAGGCTCTAATCTTTGTAGGAGCTCTGGTAGCACAGTGGTTACAAATCGAAACTACCAGCTGTTCCGTGGGAGAAAGACGAGGCTTTCTGTTCCCGTAAAGATTTACAGCCTCGGAAACCCTGTGCAGGGTCACTATTAGTCGGAACCGACTCCAAAACACATAACAACAACAAGCATCCTTAATAAGACCTATAAGGCCAAGAAGTCACCTAACAAAAGATACTGCCAATCAGATTAACAAAAGAGTCAACACAATTATAATTTGCCTGCTCAATCTCCAATTAGAAAGCTAAAAGGTTCTCTGGTACACATGAATACACATAAAAAAAATTTGGATTTTGGGGAGGAACGGGACAGGACAATCAGTAATAGAGCTACTATCATTAAACAAGCCAATAAATAATGATTACTTAATAAGAAGAGATATCACAAAGTGAGTTTACCTAAACATGTAGGAAATTTTATAAATCTCCACACTCCATCTAACTCTGAAGCACAAAAAAATTCCTAAGAGCTTCGTTTTTTTAAGTGTAAAAGAAATGAACACAAAACAAATACCAATTCTGCATAAACAGTCATTTCTGAATGGCATCAGGTTGAGCTACAATAGATTTAAGGACCACTGAAAAAGAATACCTTTTGGTGTTCTAATCTAGAGGATTTATATTCCCATCCTTTCCCTCCTTCTAAAAAGGTTAAGGAAGTAGAAGGAGAAGACTTGCAGCTGAATATTTTGCAAACTAAATCTCACATGAAATCTAAGTATTTATGTTGTTGTTGTTGTTGTCAGGTGCCATCGAATCGGAACCGACTCATAGCAACCCCATGCATAGCAGAACGAAACAATATCCTATCATGGGCCAATCTCACTACCGCTGTCACACTTGAGTCCATCAATGATGCCACCTGGCCAATCCATCTCGTTAGGGGTCTTCCCCTTTTTCTCCTACCCTCCACCTTACCCAGCATGATATCCTTCTCCAGCAACTGTTCTCTCTGGACAATGTGTCCAAAGTATGACAGATGAAGCTTAGCCATCTTGGCCTCCAAGGAGCACTCTGGCTGCACTTCTTCCAAAACAGATCTATTGGTTCTTTTGGCAGTCCACAGCACTTTCAGTATTCTCCAACACCACATCACAAAGGCATCAATTCTTCTAC
>NW_006408760.1:2104048-2105461 GCF_000296735.1 Chrysochloris asiatica
TGGTTGATGATGCATGGAGAGGATTGTAACCATGGCAATGAGACGATATACGACAGAATGAATGTAAAACTAATGTACTCCCATGTAAACTATCACATAATTCACAATAAAACATTTTAGAAAAAAAAAAGAATGAAACAAGACCTATAGGAAAGTATAACACCTCAACAAGAAAAAGATAAGTAACCCACTTAAAATATGAGCACAGGACATGAACAGAAACTTCACCAAGGAAGAAATCCGAGCAGCCAACAAACTTATGAAGAAATGTTCATTATCATTAGCCATTAGAGAAAACAAATCAAAACAACAATGAGAAGTCATCTCACACCTGCAATAACAGCGAAGTTAAAAAAAAAAAAAACCGAGAGGAAACAAATGCTGGCAAGGGTATGGAGAGATTGAGACATGCCTACATTACTGGTGGGACTAGATAATGGTTCAACCACTCTGGAAAACGGTATGGCATCTCCTCAGAAAGTTGGAAATGGTAATACCTTATGATCCAGCAATTCCGCTACTTGGTATATATTCACAAGAAATATGTGCCAGAACATGAGTAGATATATGCACAACAGTGTTTATCTCAGCACTATTCATAATAGCAAAAAGATGGGGACTGCTTAAGTGCCCACTAATGGAAGAATGGATAAACAAACTTTGGTACATACATACAATGGAATAATACACTACTTTGAAGAATAACACCAAAGCAGCGAGACACCTAATAACATGGATGAACCTTGAAGGCAATATGCTGAATGAAATCAATCAATCACAAAAGGACTGATTTTGTGTAAGGCCATGATTATAAAAGCTTAGGAAAGTTATTTCCATACTAAAAGAAAGATTCTTTGACGGTTACGAGGGGTGGTAAGGACGGGACAGTACAGGTTAGGGTATAGTCACATCATAGCTCCAGTAATGAGGAGGGCAATACACAAGGAAGAGGGGGGCAGAAGAACAAGGTAGACAGGAGAATATTTAGGTAGATTTGCATGGGGTAAATTGGACAGAGGTAAATAGTGATGTATATTCAACATTGAACATGAGGCCTCTGTGATACAGGGATTGAGGCATAATCTGAATGAGTAAAAGAGGGGAAATAATATCAGGGGGCTTGACTGTCATGTGGATATTGGTTTCTCTTGCCTACTATTGTAAAATAGACATTTAAGTGAGATAGAAAGGAATATTGGGAAATATGATTTCATAAAGTTTGTAAGCCTATCTTTAGCCTATAACGAATTAGAATACCAAAAAGGGATTCTAGAATTTGCTCAGCAAAATAATAGCCTTGCTAAGAATATGGGGCCTTACTGATGATATATGGAGGGGATAATAATCAATGTAATGAAACAAGCTATATGAATGGTTGAATGTGAAGCTGATGATGTGCCCTGTAAACTTTCA
>NW_006408760.1:2105561-2117321 GCF_000296735.1 Chrysochloris asiatica
ATACTCATACTTTTCAATGTTGTCCATAGCTTGTCATGATCCACATAATCGAAGTATTTATAAATAGCACATAATCCCAAATTTTCAAAGAACACAAACCAGTACCTTCAGAATTAAGTCATTATATTCCTATTCTTTACTACATACAATATGCTTTAACAACTGACAAAAGCATGAGACAAGCCATGGAGGTAACATGCCAGATTGCAAATGAATCTATTATCACTGAGATCAGTTAGATTGGTCTACAAAAAAACAATACCTTTAGATGCAGAAACACTGGCTGGATTAGCAGCATGGCAAGTTATACAGATGTGGAGGGAGCAACGGAAGCCCTTGTTCTGCATGACAGTGGGTGGGTACTTCTGGACACATTCTTCATGGTAAAATTTTCCACACAAGGGCAGAAGGCACCTTTTAACATTTTCCCCACTTTGTTTACATACAAAACAGGTATGGATTCCTGAGCAATAGAAACACAGTAAAAGTTAATGACAATTCAAAGATTAAATTTATGTGAAAAATTAGTGAGTAACCTTCCACTAAACTCATCAGGCTGACAATATCTGAACCCATAAAACAAGCTTAATAATCATGTCAGTGACACAATCTCAGGTTACATGTTTGGAGACATGAAGTAAAAGTAAGTACACAGTATCAATCTATCAACCATTCTTGCCAAAAGAAAAAGCACTTAAATTTAATTTAAACTCTAATCTAAGTAGAAGTTTATGGAAGAAAAATGGCTAAAGAAACAGAGTCAAATGGTCACTCCACGGAAGCAGACAATCAAGTCTAGGATGTGGAAAATTCAACAGGACAATATGAAAACAAAGTGTGTTGTCATTCCAATGTATATGCTAACAGAAAAATGTCAGTCAGGGATGCACCAATAGGACATGGATATTACACAACCAACCCACTATAAAAGCTGTCCCTGTCCCTCAGAGTAGCAGCTCCATTCCTGTTGCAGCTGCTGATATATGCTGTCCAGTTGGTTCCGACTCATAGTTACTCTGTAAATGGTTTCTGAGGCTTTAATCTTTACAGAAGCAGAATGCCTCATGTTTCTCCTATGGAGTGTCTGGTGGATTGGACCTGCTGACCTCATGGTTAGTAGTCCAAAGTGTAACCCTTTATGCAAATAAGGTTCAGAGATATATAATTTTGCCATATATATGTTTTATAAAATCTCAATCTGTTAGAGGGGCCTAATGAAACATATGTAGTCCTGGTGTCAGGCTATAGGATAATGCACTGGTCTATAAAATCGGTTTGAACCACAAGGTTGCCACTGCAAATTCACCAGCCACTCCTTGGAAAATACAGGTTCACACTGAATCGGAACTGACTTTATGACACTTTCAACAGCAACAACAATTAAATATATTAGGAAACTGATATGAGTTAGAAAGTAAGTATCGAGGCAAAGTGATGGATATATGGTAGTATTTTCAACACTTTTCACTTGATTTTTATAATGATTTTAAAAAGAAATCCATCTCTCATTGAAAAGTATTAGAGTATGAAGATAAAAACCCAAACAGAGGGGCAAAGGAGCCGAGACTTGAATTTTGCCTCTTGTTGCAAAAAGCTCATTCAAATCACCACACATCATTCTCAAACACTGAACTCACCCAGCTGGTAACAAATTTGCTGTTGTTTTTAAGTGCTACCAAATTAGTTATGAATCATAGCGATCGTGTATATGGTTTGAACGACCAAGATTGTGGTTAGCAGACCAGGGCTTATCCTATAGTACAACACCAGGAAAAAAATGAAAATACTATCTGCAAAGAGGCAAACCTCTGAACTGGAGTGACCTAAATTGCAGGAGAGGAGGGTGACCAAACACAATAAAAAAGCAGCCCATTGTTTACAATGTTCACCTGAATTGAACTGGGCCAACTCACACTTCTAACCATCAAAAAGAATGGCTTGCAGCCAGTGTTGTCCCTAGTGTCATCACTGCACAGAAAGGGGCTGAGACCAGCAGGGGCTACAGCAGGAGTTGAAAACCCTCATGAGGTCTGGGGATAAAGACATCCTGCCTTCCCTAAATCATACCACCTTTTCAAGTGGGTTGGGACCATCTTATGGAGCAGCATACACAGTATACGAAGGCTTGATGTATAAGCTCTCCCTCCAGTTCCCTAGTGGCCAGTAAATTTTTCATTGCTTTGTTTGTTGAGTTTAAAGTTATTTATATATTCTAGATACAAGTCCTTTACAGATAGAAACTTTGTAAAATATTTTCACAGTCTCTGGGATACAGAGCCCTATAAAGAAATCAAGGTCAGGGCTCTTGACTGGAGACTTGCTTCCCTGACCCCATATGCTCAGACTCTCCTTGTATTGTCTAATTTGTTCCTCAGATGGTCTGTCAATTCCTTTATTTCCGTAGAGATCTTTGTATCTTAAATGGTGACATCTGTTTGTTTTTAAATTAGCTCTCCTTTTGAGCACTGGTAATGAATATATTAAATAAATAGGTTTTGGGTTTGTAAAAACTAATTTAAGACATATTATCCAAACCATAGCAATAAAAAGAACAAATTGATAAAATAGGTTTTAATAAAAATTTTAAGCTATTGCTATATAAAAGCACCATTAAGAAAATGAAGAGGCAAATCCGAGACTGGGAAAATATTTTACAAAGCATATGTCTGTAATGGACTTGTATCTAGTATATATAAATAACTCCTAAAAGTCAACAAACAGGTTAGAGCTCTAAGAGTGAAGCATCCAACTGATATGAAGTGAGGTGAGATGTAAAAGAGCACCCAAACGTGCAGATGGTACCCATTTGACCTAGCCATAATAGCTTGATAATCAGAACTCAACTAGAGGAAGATAAAAAAACAAACAATTTTTGATAAAGGAAATGAAGATAAGTTGCTACAATTTGATGAACTTGACCTATACTTATAGAGGTAGTAGCTCAAAGTATCAACTAAGAGGGAAGGATTCTTCACATCATCTATCAATCCTATCCCCTCTGTATACAGGGTAGATAGGGACAGGCAACTCAGACATTGTCTACCTAAAATGAGGAGTCCAAGAAGTGACTGGCTTACAAGTTTTCAAGAAGGAGTTTAGCTTAAGAATGTGCAGATGGACAACATTCATAACTTATAGTTCCTACAGGGACCCTAGTGAGGGTCCCCTAAAATGTGTTCCTTGTTTGGGACACCGCTCATGTTCCAAACCTCATTGAATAAAAGCAATGAAATTTCAGTAGGTTCAATCTTGTTAAAAAAAAAAAAAAAAGAATGTGCAGATGAAGGCATAGACCCCACCGAATAGTTTTCATCTTGTCTAGACGGGTCTGGTGAAAAGAGATGGGCATAAGATTCTTATGATTCAATATTGAGTAATTGTTATCGTGACTGACTGTCACAACTGGAAAAGCAGAAGTTTTATAACAAAAAGGGAGGAGTGTTAATCTTAAAGTCTAGAAATAGAGTACACTAGGACCTTCAAGGGAGAAGAGCACAAGCAGAATGCAGGACTCTATCCAGAGAGGCAGGAACACCAGAGATGGAAGCAGAGATAAGGACATGGAGAGAGGGAGCAGTTGAAGACTTTTGGACTCATGGAAGGAGAGGGACTGGGTGCTGATGGCCAGGAGGCAGGCTTGCAGAATGTGCCCTTTGGTTGTTCAATTATATATTTCTAAGTGTTTTTTAATACATCCCACCTCCATCTCCCCCACAAAAAAAAACAAAACAAAGGGAATGGAAGCAAATACTGTTTAATAATGATACACGGAAGAGGACTGCAATCATTGCAAATGAAACGGTGTAAAGCCGATGTTCTCCCATGTAAACTACCACCCAGTTCACAATAAAACTTAAACTACATTTGGAATGTCTAATGGTGACTTTTGAGTAATGAACTATCTTTTGTATCTAACTCTGGGAATGATAAAACACTTCATTGCCAGATTTCTTAAAAGGTATTTAGACTTATTGGAACACGCTGGTGCCATACAGCCACATCTGGCTTTGTAAATATCACAGAAATATGTAACACTCAATCTGCCAACCCTAGCTGTTTGGTTGGTTGGTTAGTTGGTTGACTGGTAGTACTGTCAAATTAATTTTGACTCATAGTGGCCCCAAGTGACAGAACAGACACTGTTCCACAGAGTCTCTAGGCTGTAATTCTTATGTGAGGAGATTATATAAGTTTTTTTTTAACTCCCACAAAGCTACTGGGTGAGTTCTAACCACCAACCTTTCAGTTAGCAGCCATCAAGTACTTAACCACTGTGCTACCAGGGCTCCTTGGCAAAACCAGTAAACCTTCTATAACAGAACATGATCCTTTACAGTAGTATCTGAGATGGGAGTTTTTCTACACACTGGGTTATATTGGTTTCTTTTGTGAAATGAAGTTAATAAATAACCTGAGCAATGCTTAAAAAAAAAACAAAATAAAACCCTATTGAAAGTGTTTTAGAAGCCAGACAAAAAAATTCTAGGTATGTTTAAAAATCTAAAACAGATTCTATTTTAGGGAAACAAACAGGTGATATACATATTCACCACTATATTCCTAAAACTGGTCCAATTTCTGTGAAACTCATGGAATTTAGTTCATATCAATCTCATACACAGTCTCCCAGTCAAACTCTCACATTCAGAAAAAATGATATAAAGACCCAGAATCTATCCCATGGTATCCCTGAAGTGATCTAAGTTTGTCAATCTTTCATATGCTTACTTCTAAGGACTCTAAGCAATTCTAAAATTTGGGATACACTTTACCCTAACGTGAATCCAAAGGACAGATAGGCAGTAGACATACACCTTCCATCTCCCAGTATTCTCAAAAACAAAAGATCAGAACATCTCTAATTTGTAGACATTCAAATAATTCTCCAAACTCAGACATGCATTTTATTGAATGGTTTCTTTTTAGTTGTTTCAAATATGGATTAAATGTTTCAAGTGTCAAATAAATGAATAATCTATTTAAAATAAAACAAACAAAAAAGCTTGTACAAAGCAATTGAAAAAAAACACAGTTCAAAAGCCAACCATCAGCTGGAAAAAGAAGGATTCTTCTTATCAAGGATCAAGATTGTTTCCTCAGTTCACTGGGTTGATAGGAACGGACAATTTAAAACTGGATATCAAAAACGGGGACTATAAAGGCTGGTTTACAAGCTTTCATGAGTGTGCTTAGTTTCACAATGAGAGGGGTAAGGCAGAACTCCAACTGAATAGTTGTTCTCTTCTACAGCCAGAACTTATGAAAGGGGATGGGTGGTGATGGTGATTGGATTTTGTAATTCAATTGGGACAAAGTTTGCAGGATTAATTATGATCGTCACACCTGTAATTGTAGCAGTATAACAAAAAGGAAGTAGTTAATATTTCATTTCAAGAACAGATGATCCTAGGAACATCAAAAAGAAAACATGAGTAGAGTGTGAGACCAACCTATAAAAGTGGCGACAGCAGAGACAGTGGGGTAGAAGCAGCGACAGCATGCAGAGCATATAAAGCAGCTGTGGGCTATAGACCCATGGAGTGAGTAAGGCTGTGTGCTTGAAGGCAGGAGGCTGACTTACAGAAATGCCATTTGGAAATTTAAATGAATATATATTTTTTGTTTTGTATGTGCACATCCAACACTTTGCTTTGTTCATTTGTCAAATATCAGATGTAAAAGGGAAGGCACAGGGAGTAAATAGGATATCTTATTGCAGGGAGGGGAATGTAACCAATGAGATGAACCAAAGCATGTAATTTGTCGAATGTAAAGTTAATGATCTTGTCTGTTAACATTCACCCAATTCACAATAAAAAGTTAAAAACACAACAAAACCAATTTTCTTTAAGTATATACTTATGGCCATTTAACCTCAAGAATGATTTATCCTGGAGCCCTGGTCTGACATTGTGGGTTAATGCGGTGGAATGCAAGGTTGGCTAGAACCTCAAGGATGACAATTCAAGCTCACCAGCTATTCCTCGGAAATCCTATATAGGGTCGCTATGAGTAGGAACCAACTCGATGGCATTTAACAATAACAATGAATGACATACTGTTGGCAAAAAGTTAAGCATTTTCTCAATGTAAATATGATAACCTCTTTTTATTCCAGAAACGCTTTGGTCATTTTGTCACACACCTGCCTTGGCTGATGACACTCAACTAATGTGATTTAGTGAATATTCTTTGACAAGCCTGCTCTCATTCTCCAGTGCTAACTTTTAAGTGGTATATACCTAACATATTTTTTATGGTCCTCTATTCTCTTTTCTAAGGAGCTCTGGTAGCATAGTGGTTACGAATAGGGCTGCGAACCTTAAGGGCAGCGGTTCGAAACTACCAGCCGCTCTGCGGGAGAAAGATGAGGCTTTCTACTCCTTTAAAGATTTACACCCTCGGAAACTCTGTACAGGGTCGCTATGGGTCGGAAACGACTCGACGGCACTTAACAACAACAACAATTCTCTTTTCTGTGTATAAAGCATTAAATCTATGCCGTCAGTACTGAATTCTTCCCTGGTTAAATGCTATGGACCTACATAAGTCATGCTGAATACCAGAACAATCTACTTAGCACATTTTATAAACTGTTTCATAGGCTAGTCTCAATCCATTCCTTGTTAACTCTGTGCAAACAAGTATTTTTTCTTGGCTAACATTGTATCATTACGGAAATACGATACATACAAACAAGAGCACACATCTTAAGTGCATACCATCATTCATGAATAATCATGAAGTGAACATGCTCACATAATTATTATTCTGATCAAGAATTATGAGAATATTGGTTGCTGCTGCTAAAGCATCCCATTAAGTCAGCTCTGACTCATAGTGACCTTGCATAAGGTTTCCAAGGCTTTAAATCTTGATAAATAGAATTACATGTAGTTTTGGACTGGGAGTGCAGTGGCTCATTCGATAAGCACTGGACTCTGAAACACAAAGTGGGTGGTTCAAGCCTGCCAGCAGCTCTGTGAAAGAAAACAGAGGCTTAGTGATCTCGTGAAGACTAAAAGCATCAGAAACCCTATACAGGGTATTGAAGGCACTTAACAACAAATAAAGTGGTTTTACATATGATTTATTCACCAGAAATAACACATTGAAGAAAAAGGGCATCACATTTATCATCAAAAAGAACACTGCAATACCTATCTTGAAGTACAATGCTGTCTGTAAAGAGGATAATTAATAATCGTTCGCCAATAAGACAAGTAAAATCACTATCAAACTTATGTACCAAACTAAAGCCAGTAATGATGAAATTGAAGAATTCTACCAATTGCAGTCTAAAACTAAATAAATATGCAATCAAGATGTAATGATAATTACTGGTGATTGGAATGTGAAGGTTGGAAACAGAGAAAGAGCAAGATGACCTTGGTGAGAGAAATGAAGCTGGATATCACATGATAGAATTTTACAAGACCAACAAATTATACACTGCAACTGCCTTTTTAAATAACGTAAACGGTGACTACACACATGGATACATATTTGCCGATTCCAAAGAGAGATGACCCAACAGAATGTGGGACTCAAACAGTATCATTAATGTCAAATGTAAAATTTTGATGAAGAGAATTCAAAAATGGTTGCAAGAGAGAATCAAAAGAAAACTTTCAGAAACTAAAGCTGAATTCAGAAGAAGATGTGGAACTAAGGATATCATTACTGATGTCAGATGCATGTCAGCTTAAAGTTGAGAATACCAGAAAGCTGTTTACTTGGACTTCATTGACTATGCAAAGGCTTTCAATTGTATAGAAAGTGACAAATTATAGATAACATTTCAAAGAATGGGTATGCCAGAGCACTTAACTTTTGTTCATGAGGAAGCTGTACACAGACCAAGAGGCAACTATTAGAACAAGGTGACATTGAATGGTTTAAAATCAGGAAAGGTATGCACCACGATTGTATCCTTTCACCATACTCATTTAACCTATATGTTCAATAATTAATCCAAGAGACTAAATTACATGCATAAGAACATGGTATTACGGTTGGAGAAATACTCATTAAAAACCCATGTTGTTATCTGAGCATACACGTGCTCTGACTGGTGACCACATTGGTCATTGATAAGGGGAAGTAAGGGAAAAACAGCAATATAGCTGCGAGTAGTCCAACCATGTTCAAAAGACTCCTGTAAACCTTGGTGGAGACCTGGTTGGCCAGCAGTGTTGCAAGACCTGGTGACTCCCGAACCCAGAGTCAGTGACATAGCCAGAGAGGACTAGAGTGGAGAGTGAAGCATCCAGCTGATCAGAAGAGAGGGAATATGCACAAGAACACCCACACTTGCAGATAATACCCACTTGACCTGGCTTCAGTAGCTGGATGATCAGAGATCAACTAGAAGAAAAAAGAAGGATAAAAAAGAGTAATCTGATACAATTTGATGAACTTGACCTACACATATGGATGCAGTAGCTCAAAAGAGGGAAGAAATCTTTATAACGAGGATCATTCCCACCCCCTCCATACACAGAGTAGACAGGGATGGACAACTTGGACAATGGCTTCCCAAAATGGGGGCGCTACAAAGGAAAGAAGTGACTGGTTTAAAAGCTTTCAAGAGGGAGCCTGGATCCAGAGGGCATGAAGGAAGGGAGACTCTCCACTGAGTAGTATCCAATCTGCTGGGCAGGGCTGATGAAAGGAGATGTGGATAGAACTCATGTGGTACAGCAGTGAATAATTACTAGCAGGACTGACTGTCAGGGTTGGAAATGTAAAGGTAGACGTTTTATAGTAAAAGGAGGTGAGTGGTTGACTTTTCAGTACAGAAACGGAGGTCCCTGGGACCATCAAGGGAGAAGAGCGGAGTACAGGACCCTATCCAGAGAAACAGTGATGCCAGAGATGGAGGCAGAGATGATGATGTGCAGAGATGTAGAAGCTGGGGACTCAAGATCCAGAGAACGAGAGGTGTTGTGTGCTGACAACCAGGGGGCAAGTTTAAGCAGTGCACCCTTTAGATGGTTGATGATGCATGGAGGGGATTGTAACCATAGCAATGAAACAATATATGATAGGATGAATGTAAAGCTAATGTTCTCCCATGCAAAGTATCACATAATTCACAACAAAACATTTAAAACAAAACAAAAAATCCATGTTATGAAAGATACACCTTATTTGTTGAAATGGAAGAGAAATGAAAATACTTACTGTTAAAGATCAAAGACTATATGGGTTGCACCTCAATATAAATAAACCAAAAATACAAATGGGCCAGTAACATCAAGATAAATGGAAAAAAGATTAACGATGTCAAAGACTTCATTTTGCTTTGATCCATAATCAATACACATGAAAGCAACAGTCAAGAAATCAAGTATTAAAAGAGCAAAGCTGTCAGTTTGAGTACTGAGGTACACTTCAGTCATGTGATTTTCACTTGGAAAATGACTAGGGAATACTGAAGAAGAAATCAACGTAGTTGAATTATGGTGTTGGTGTAGAATTCTGAAAAGCATTACGGATTGCAAAGAGAGCACAAATACTTCTGTGTTGGAAGAAAGGCATCCAGAATTTTCCTTAGAAGCCAGGATGGTGAGACTTGATCTAACTTCGGACACTTTATCAAGAGGGACCAGTCCCTGGAGGAGGACAGCATGCTTGGTAAAGTGGAGGGTGAGTGAAAAAGAGGAAAATCCCCAGAAAAAGATGGAATGACACAGTGGCAGCAGCAAAAGGCTCAAACCTAACAGGCATTATGAGGATAGTGCAGGACTAGGCAGTGTTTTGTTCTGTTGTGCAAAGGATCTCTGTGAGTTGAAACAACAAATCTTTACAGGAGCAAAAAATCTCATCTTTCTCTGCTAGAGTGTCTGCTGGATTCATATCACTGACCTTGCCTGTTTGCATCACAATGTGTGTACTATTATACTACTAGGACTCCTGAAAAAATTAGCATGAACCAAGAAGTCATTACCGTTTGTCTTTCTCAGTCTCTACCTATGCCTGCTCTTCTCTAAAACAACACGAGCTCTACCGGTAACAATCTGTACTCTAGTTTCCAAATACTTGGGGTATTTTCATTACTGGCCCTGCTAATCATGTCTTCACCATACTAATTTCTATTTCTCTCAAAGTTAAATTCAGATTTCTTCCTCTCCAACATTAGTTCATCTTTGTTCCCAAAGGAGGTATTTTAAAGGTATGCATTACAATTACAATGGTTTTCATATTACATTATACTTGCTATTCATTTACTCTTCACTTGATGTTTTTCTCAATGTAGTAGATACCGCATACAACTTAATGTCTATAGCATATACCTCACTGAAACCATAAATTAACTCCTCCAATAATATTGGGTTGTTTGTTTTTATTTACCCATGAAAAAATTATAAGTCAAGCCTTCTTTTGAAATAAGAAACTGGCAGTTCAAATTCACCAGCTGTTTCTCAGAAATCCTATTTAAGGTCCCTATGAGTTGGGACTGACTCAACAGCATTTAACAACAAAAGATCTACGTTACCTGTGCGACATTCATTGCAGATAAATTTTCCTCTTGGCATCTCAGTTAACCCAAGGCACTCCAGGTGGAAAGCCCCACAGCACTGAGCCTCACATAAGAGCAGCTCACCCAGTTTCTCACAGTTCTGTTAAGAGAAAGAAAACATCTGTCTACAGAAAAATTTTTATTCAAGAAACCCAAGCAGAAGGTCCTCACAGGTATAAGGAGCTTTGCCAAAAATTAGAAATCTCATCACTCATTCAACCAATAGCTAGTAATTATCTTCTGTATGCCAGGCAACACAAAGTCCCTGGGGTTCTGGTGGTTCTTATATTCTAGAGGTAGAGAATATAGTCAAATGAATACATAAACAGGCAGAGAATTTAATTAACTACTTTGGATTAGGTGACTGGCAATGACCTGTACAACTGGGTCATTGTTAAACCAGTCATGGGGAGATCTGAGGGAAGGACCAGAAGGTAAGTACAAAGTCAGTATCATGGGAATAAAGTGAACAAATGATAAAAGTAGTAGAAGATTGAGGCATGGGGCCCCAAAGGGCCTGAAAGTGATTAAATGGGAGATAGTCTAAGAGATAATGGAAAAGTCTTAGATTTCATTCTGATTTAAAAGGAGTGCTAGTGCCCTACAACATTCAATAGACTCCTGTGAACCCAGGTGGCGATCTGGTTGGCCAGATCTGGGGACTCTTGGACTCACAGTCAATAACATAGCCACAGAGGACTAGAGTGGAGAGTGAAGCATCCAGCTGATAAGAAGAGAGGGCATATGCACAAGAAGCCCCACACCTGCAGATAATACCCACTTGATCTGGCTTCAATGACTGGATGATCAGAGCTCAACCAGAAGAAGAAAGAAGAGGGATAAAAAAAGTAATCTAACACAATTTGACAAACTTCACCTACACCTATGGATGCAGTAGCTCAAAAGAGGGAACAAATCCTTACAGCAAAAATCATTCCCACCCCCTCCGGGAATCTGATGCAGACCAAGCAGACCCGGTAAGGAATTCAAGGCCCTGTGGGACCAAGCATTGTACACCATCCAAACCATAGGCTCTGATGATCAGACTTTAGCCACCTAGCACAAATAGCAAACTGTCCCTCATCTGATTATTCAGTTATGCTTGTTAGTAATCGCATACATGAGCCCTGGATATCCACAGATAAATGTAAAAACCTTCCCTAAAAGCCGAGACTGTAAATTCCAAAAAGGCAAAGTTTTTCCCACCCCTCACCGCCCCCCAAAAAAAGCTAAAG
>NW_006408760.1:2120551-2156265 GCF_000296735.1 Chrysochloris asiatica
GGGATAATAATCAATGTAATGAAACAAGCTATATGAATGGTTGAATGTGAAGCTGATGATGTGCCCTGTAAACTTTCACTCAATCCAAAATAAAAACATTTAATAACAATAAAAAAAAAAAGAATATGGGGCCTTAGATAAAATCCTGAGCCCCATCTACAACCCTTCTGAGGTAGGATATTTCAAATTGAGTGGACATATACACCAGCCCAGATCAGCTAGAGGAACAGAAAATACTTCTTGAAAGACAATCAAGGAAAAAACAAAAACAAAAATGGCAGTCTGTTTGGCTATTACAAGAATAAGCAAGCTGCTGTTTGCCTGGAGCTATCAAGGCCATTTTAAGGCTAACCCCCTTCGAAGACTGAAACTTAGAGAACACAAAAGGCTTCTAAGCTCAATGGTGACTATGTTGGTCAAATCGTGAATGGAAGTGGGGGAAAAGAAGTAATGAAGACATGGGCTGAGTCCAATCATGTTATGAAGACTCCTCTGTTGAACTTGATCCCAAATCTGGGGAACCTTGGGAACTCCTGAGCACACAGAAACTGAGCTAGCCATTGGAGACTAGGGCTAAGAGTGAAATGTCCAGCTAATCTGAAGTGGAGGGAGGTGCACAAGAACGCCTAACCTTGTAGGCAGTCCCATTTGACCTAGGTTAGATAGTTTGCTGATCAGAACTTGACTAGAGGAAGATGAAGAAATCTGATACAGGAAGCACGTGTCAATTGCTACAATTTGATGAACCTGACCTTTGCTTATGGATGTTGTTGCTCAAAATACCAACCAAGAGGGAAGAAGTCTTCACATCAAGGATCAAGCCTATACTCTCAGTACACAGAGTTGGTAGGGACAAGCAACTTAGGTATTGGTTACCTAAAATGTGTGTGTGTGTGTGGGGGGGGGGCGGGGGGGAGAAGGCTAAAAAGGCACGAATTGGTTGGCTTACAAGTTTTCAAGAGTGTGCATAGTTTCATAGCAAGGGGTGCAGGAGACAGAATCCCCACTGAATAGTTTTCTTCATGTCTAGGTGGGTCTGGTGAAAGATGATGGGGGAGAATGGGGATAGGATTATTTTGATTCAATAATGAGAAATTGCTTTCATGATATGTAACAAAAAAGGGGGAGGAGTTAATCTTACATTCCAGGAATAGAGAAGCATAGATGAAGAGGGAGGAGTACGAGCAGAGCCAGGAATCCTAATCAGAGAAGCAGCCATACACCAGAGACAGAGGTAGAGGTGATGGAAGGACTGATAAAGCAGCTAAGAACACTAGACCAATGGAAAGAGCAAGGCTGTGTTCTGGCAGGTAGAAGGCTGACTTACAAATTTTGCTCTTTGGTTCTTTAAACAATTATTTATTTCTGTGTACTTTGTGCAGATAAAAAAAAGGAATAGAGGCAAATACTGCTATCAGATGATGCAAGGAAGGGATGATAATCATTGCAAAGAAACAGACGACTGGTTGACTGAAAAACTGATCTTCTGCCAAGTAAACTAGCACTCAATTCATAATAAAAGCTTATCAAAAAAAGACTAGAGTATTACTTAACAAACAAAACAAAACAAAAAAGTAACAACGTGGATTAAAGACATACTTGTAAATCCCAGAACAATAAAGGTCATCAATGAAAAACTAGGGACACATTTAAGGGCTCTATAATACAGGGCAAAGGAGATCTGATAAAGTAGTGGTTACGAATTGGGCTGCGAACTTCAAGGTCAGCAGTTCAAAACTAACAGCTGTTCTGCAGGAGAAAGTTGAGGTTTTCTGCTCCCATAAAGATTTACAACGTTGGAAACCTTGTACAGGGTAAGCTATGAGTCGGTACCGACTCCACAGCACATAACCACCACCACAATACAGGGTACCCACAGATTATCAAATATTGCAAAAATTGTAGAAACAAAATCCGACAAAATAGTTGTGGACCAAAAGGTTTCATCAACACACTAAAAAGGGTGCCCACAGAATGGGAAATTTTTATTTTCAGTGAAAAGGGACGATCTCTAAAATCTATGTCTTAGTTTTTCAATCTTTTTTCCATTTATATGGATGCTGTTCTTCTTAATATAATTCAGATTCTTGAATTATCTGCTTAGCATACAGACTGAATTGAGTAAGTATGGTGATACAATAAAAACCCTGGTGTACACCTTTCCTAATTTTAAAACATTCCTTACTCCCTTGTTCTGTTTGAACAACTGCCTCTTGTTCTATGTACTAGTTGTAAGGAACTCAAAATACAAAATGTAAGGACATTCTCATAGCACAGCTGAACAAAATAGGAATGGAGTAACGCTTTTAGGACCTTCACTTGCTGATGGGGTACAAGTTAAAGTGAGGAATAACAGCTGGGACATCCACTAATAACCAGAACACGGGATGTACAAAGTATGATGTACTGCAATAGGGAAATCTGCTACAAAAAACATCTTTAAAGTTCTGAAGAGGAAAGTTGTCTGTTTAAGGACTAAGGCATGTCTGATCCAAGCCATGGTATTTTTAATAACCTCATATGCATGTGAAAGTTGGACAGAGAATAAAGAAGGTCATAGAAGAATTGATGGCATTTGAGGTATGATGTTGGAGGAGACTATTAAAAGTACCATGAACTGCCAAAAGAACAAACAAATTTGTGCTAGAAGAAGTACAGCCAGGATATCCCTTGAGACCTAGGATGGCCAGATTTCATCTCTCATACTTCAGACATATTATAAGAAGGGACCAGTCCCTAGAAAAGGAAATTGTGTTTGGTAAAGTAGAGGATTGGAGAAAAACAGGAAGACCCAAAACGAAGTAGATCAGCACAGTGGAAGCAGCAATGGGTGCAAACGTAGCAATGATTGTGAGATTCACAAATGACTGGGTAGTGTTGCATTCTGTTGCGCATATGATTGCTATTCTGTACCAATTCGAAGGCACTTAACAACAACATAACAGAGGGAAAACATTGAATTACGTAGAAGCATCAAAAGAAGAATGAAGTAGCACAGAGTTACTGTATCATAAAGAAATGGTTGATGCGAAATCATTTCAAGGAGTAGCATATGATCAAGAGTCCAAGATATACTGAAGGCATTGGCAAAGAACAAGGGTTTTAGGAATTGAAATCCTTAAACAATCTGACATGGCACTGGAGTCACACACTCATCTATGTCAAGAAATTTGGAAGACAGCTAACTGGCCAACCGATTGAAGAGATCTGTATTGTGCCTATTCCAAAGACAGTGACTGATTAGAATGCAGAATACATAAACAATATCAATAATATTATATGCAAGTAAAATTTTTCTAAAGATAATTCAAAAAATTGCTGCAAAAATACATTGATAGGCAATTGTCAGAGGTTCAAGCTCAATTCATACGAGAATGTAGAACAAGTGATAACATCACTGACACAAGATGGATCTTGGCTTAAATAAGAGAACAGAAAGCCCTGTGCTTTACTGACCATGCAAAAGTTTATAAATATGTGGATGATGACAAGATATGGATGACACTGTGGATAACTTAATTATGCTCATGAGGAACCTGTATATAGACCAAGAGGCAACTGTTCTAAGAGAACAAGTAGACACTGAATCGTTTTAAAATCAGAAAAAGTGTGTGTCACAGTTGCTGTCTTTCATCGTACTTATATCTGTATGTGGAACATATAATCCAGGAAGTTGGATTATGAAGAAAGTAGCATCAGGATTGAAGGAAGACTAATTGAAAACCTTGCAGAAGATACAACCGTATTTGCTGAAACCAAGGATGACCTCTAAAGTAATGAAGAAGATCAAATATGCCACTAAGCCTTCAATATAGGTTGGACCTCACTGTAAAGAAAACAAAAATTCTCACCACTGGACCAATAAATAACATCATGATAGATGGAGAAAACAATGAAAATATTGAAGTTGTCAAAGACTTCATTTTGTGTGGATCCACTGTCCTATCCTCATGGAAGCATACCAATGACTGGGACGATGGGCAGTGTTTCTCATTCTGTTTTGCTGTGGATCCTTATGAGTGGGAACCAACACAACAGAAGCTAACAATAATCTTTATGAGGTGGTTTTATGATGATTAAACAATGTAGTATTTATAAAGTGTTTGGAAAAATACTTAGCATGTTATTGTTGTTGGTAAGTGCAGTCAAGTTGTTCTGACTCATAGGTACCCCTTGTATAGGGTTTCTAAGGAAAAGCTGGTGAATTTAACTACCAACTTTGTAGTTGAAACTGACCTTGCAGTTCAATGCATTATCATCACACAGCACAATAGTAAACACTATATAAATACATTATAAATATATTAAACAAATGTGAAACTAAAATTACTTAAGAAATTAAACAATTTTTAGACTAGGACTACAGAATAATTATATCAGACCAAGCAATTATAGATATACAACTCCCATACTAGACATGCATGAGAGTATCGAAAGGCAGGTAGTTCACCAATACTAAACTACTTCTCTTTATTTTCTGTCTTTTTAAGGGGATGAGAAATAGGATCAACATTGAAAAGATGTGACACCACTGGAACCACAATAAAAAAACACGGAATAGAGCAAACTTTCTCTACCTGACAAACATTCTCCTTGAGTGCAGCTCCTCCACCGCGTTCACCTTGCATTCTTTTAGATGCAGGCATCCCATGGTCGTGCTCCACACCGTCCTCAACTGCCTCCTTTGGGCTTGCTGCCGACCTGTGTGTCATCAGTTCACCCTTATAGAGAGAAAATAATGTCCCACATCTGCATTATTGATGTCTCCTCCATCTGACCCCCTCCCTCTGGGCTGCTATTTGTCTAGCCATTAAGCACTTACAGATGTTCAGCCAATCACGCGGGCGGACTGCATGCAATGTTAGTTCTAACCCTGCTGTGATTGGGCGGGTAGTGGGCGCCTCATGCCCTGCCACTAACTGCTCTGAGGCTGTTCCACTGGAACTTTTTGAGCTGTTCCATTTTAAGGTTTCACTAAGGGAGAGAAAACATTCTTAAGTTTATTTGATTACTTATTTCTCCTTCCAAGATCAGTGCTTCCTAAATAATGCCTCCCCTTGGGCATTCTATTCAAATTGTTCTGGAAAGAAACATTCTTTATAATAATATGTGAGTCTGACCTAACTTGTTCTGGTTCTCCTTTATCCTGCATTGCAAAGCCAGAGACACCATCAATGATTGCATTGATGATCTGCAAGGAAACAGTCTTTAGTTAATCTTTGTTTCTAGAGGGTCAATGTTTAAAACATTGTCCTTAAATAAGTAGTTGATGGTCTCAAGGTCCAAGAAATGGATTTTTCCCATTAATCACAGAAGGCTTAAGTTTTAAAGAGCCATATGTTCATTCATGTTAATTCATATCATATGGCTACTAGATAGTCTGGCTCTCTATGTTTAGGAACAAGTTCACTTAAATTAATGATGAACTAGATTTCATCTGACACTTGGGCACTGGATGTGATCTTTTTAAAAGGTCATATCCACACTTAAGGTTCCAAACAGCTATAACTGCTTCAAAAGAACACTATGCTATGATAAACTCTAGGGGAAAAGGGATGTGGCCTCTACTGTGAAAAGTAGCTCTTCTTTGGAAGACCAAAAGATCAGGAACTGAGTAATACCTCTGAGCTTACCGCCTCCTTTGATGGGTTGTCATTTCTCACTCTTTTACACTGCACCTTTGCTATAGCATGCCTCTGTCGTTTTCGCTTTCTTGGTTTGTCATATATCTTGGTAGTACCTGTGACCGAAAATTAGCATTACTCTTTGGTTAATTATCCACATGTCTAGAAACTACTACACTCAAATGAAGAAGCATCAAAGAATTAAATGTGAGCATATAAACCAACATCAGCAGATAAAAAAAATTTTCCTATGACTAGATACCCAGCTGAGAAATACACATGTAAGTTCTGACTCATATATGTTAAAGAGAAAATGTATAGGTGATTAAAATAATTTTATTTTATATGATTGAAATGACAGGTGTCAAGTTCTCAAATAGTTTTCATATCACTTGGATAGAAAAGAAATACATTGTTTATGTAAGAAAAAAATACTAACTTCAGGCCTCCAAAATTGAAGAAAGAAAGAAATATCACTGGTAGAGAATAAGAATTAAGATGAAGAATTGAAGTATTATGAATTTTTCTTTTTTAAAGAAATTAACAAACCCCTTGAGGGAATGATTTCCTGCTTCTCCAGGAAAACAATTGTGCAGCTGTCATACTATAGTGCAATAAGATACTAAAAAAAAAAACCAAAAAACGATCTCTATCCTAATATGTGAAGTTGACCTAAATTTTTCAGTTCTCCTTTAAACCCTGTACTGCAAAGCCAGAGATAGCATCAATGACTGTATTGATCACCTGCAAGGAAATGGTTTAAAGTCTCTATTTCTTGAAGTCCAATGTTTGAAAACATTGAAACTATTATCCTAGAATTAAGAAGCTGATGGTCCATGTTCTATATCCTACTACAGAATTTGTGGCAGAGATCTTAAAAGTTCATAAACTGTCTCTTTCCAGGTCAGTGGTTCAAACTCAACAGCCACTACATAAAAGAAAGATGAGGCCATATCCTTCCATAAAGAATTATAGCCTTGGCAATCCTAAGGCGTTATACTTGATTGCTCATTTGGAATTGATGGAGTTATGTTTGGTTTTAGGGTTTAATGTGTTTGTTTGAACTGCAAAGTTCAAAACCACCATGGCTCCTCAGAAATACTAATACAGGGCTACTAGAGGTGAAACTGATTTGATGACATTTAACAACAACAACAAAACATCAACAGTATAAAATGATTCCTTGAATTCCTCTAGCTTATCGAGAAAAATAAATCCGAGTCGCTACCTCACCTCATATTCTACTATCCACATTGCAACACTTTGGTATAGAAACAAGAGCTCTACTATCAAGTGGATAATTCATAGGATGGCAAAATAAAGTTTCAGATTTCTCATGTGTTGGAATAGAAAGCCAAAATTTACAAAGGATAAAGTTCAGGTTGCAGTTTTTAATAGTATAGGAAAAGGTAAAGGATTTTAAAAGGCAAACAATAAAAAAAAAAAAAAAGGCAAACCAACAAGTAAACCACTCTAATGGATTATAATTGGCCACAAGGTTACAGTAAGCAAATGTATTGCTAGATTTGCTTCCTAGAAAATTCAATAAAGTACAATAAGAGAAGCGTCACATCTCGCATAGTAAATGTAGTTGATGCCACTGAATTGTACACATAGAAATGGATGCAGTGATTACAGATATATATTTTACAACATACACAAAAAGTGTGACAACTAAAACTATATGAAATATAATCTACACAGGATATTATTCACTAGTAAGTCACATTTGATCAAAAGTCATAGAAAAACATGGAGCATATTTGGGATATATCAAAAATAGGCAAATGATTTGATAGGGCCTGGATTTAGTTCCTCAACCTTGCAACCTGCATCATCATTTCATTATTATACTATAAAACACTGCAACTTAGCCTACCTTTAAAAGAGTCCTGATAGCATAGTGGGCATGCTATACGAGCTGGGATACTATTTACAAGGTCAGTAGATCAAATTTACCAGTCTCTCCTGAGGATAAAGATGAGGTTTTCTGCTCCCATTACGATTTAACCTCAGAAACCCTATACAAGGTAGCTTTGAACCAAAACTTATCCTACCTTAAAGAGAACTGGTGACACAGTGTTTGAAGTGTTGGGCTGCTAAATGCAAGGCCAGCAGTTCAAACCTACCAGCTCTTCAAGGGAGAAAGATGATGCTGTCAGCTCCTATAAAGGTTTACAGTCTTGGAAATCCTAAGAAGCAGTTCTAATCAGTTCTATATAAGGTCCCTATGAATTGGAATCAACTGCATGACAGTGGGTTATCTTACCACTATGGCTTTTTAAAGTGAATTAGAGAGAATGGCTGTTAAGCAAATGGGCTGGTTAAAAAGTGGGTGCTCAAGCATTAATCAAGGTCACCAAGTAGAAACCTCAGGAGCCAAGATTCCAATTTAATCTAGAAAACTTTCCAATCCCTTAATAAGGAACCATAATGGAACAGTCTCAAATGTAAGCTGGTTTTCAATCAGATGCTCACTGATCAAAAGTAATAGAAGAAATTAAGACTATTTGTGAAAGACCTTCTAAAAATAAATAATTCCTCTTTTAACTATGATTCCATATTTTATGTTAGACTATTCCATAGTTTCTGTTAGGGAAAAAACAAAAACCATGTTCAAACCCAAGAAATTAACTGTAGGGTTGGAGTCATGGAAATACTGGGAACTGATATTTCTAAATGGCTACAGAAATAACTCAAATTCTATTGAATTAATCTCAAACATAAAGTCTGAATATTAACAATATAATTTTCAAATGTCATGAAAGAAATCTTAGACCTTACAACATTACTGGTGTTAGATAGCATACTTATCAATTTTTCTAGATGACTGACAAGGTACTTCACACTTATTTCTATACAAATTTTAAATCTTAAAACAAAACAAAACAAAAACTTACCTTCACCAAACTCTTTAGAATGAGTTGAAGTAGATGATTCAGTAATTTCATTCTCCACGTGACCAGTTTCATAACACTACAAATAAACAAAATGCAACGTATTTTACAGAGAAATAGAAAATAACTCCTATACATTATATGGCAAAAATCTGGAACTAAATAATACCCAATACATAGGACCCTGGCTATTTTTTGCCAATTAAAAGAACAGTTTGCAAACTTTATCCAGAGACTTCTAATATATAAAACAATAGATACAGAGTGCTCCTCTGACTAAAGTGGGAAAAAGGAGAAAGGATGGATACATACTCAGCACCAACAATTCTATCCCATCCCACACCCTGTATTTAAAATTCACTTTCTTAAAATCGTGTTAAACAAGCCCTGGTATCATACAGGATTATAAACTAGACTGTAATTACACAGTAAGTAGTTACAATCTACCAGTTACTCCTCAGGAGAAAGATGAGGCTTTCTGCCTCAAAACCCTATAGGATGTTCTCCCATATAAACTATCATATAATTCACAATAAAACGTTAAAAAATATATAATCATTCAAAATACAAGACAGGTCAAAGATTTTAATATAAAAAGAATATAAATGGTGGTGGTATGGGAACAACCCTATAAAGGGTCATGAGTCGGAACTTACAAGGTGACACACACCCCACAACAACCAACAAGTAGAGTTTCACTCTCTACTGAAATATCCAAACATTCTTACAGATTTATTTACGCAATGCACACTGCTTCCCACTTAATTAATTTCTGGTAAATCTAAATTAGAACATTATAAAATTAAAAATCAAAGCACACATCAAGAATAATTGCCTACACATTTCATTTAACCACAACTGATGCTTGTATGGATTGGTTCCATTTCAAGAGAATGTCTTCTACTATGGGAATAATTAATATTCATCATTATGTCTGTAAAGGAAAGTTTAGTGGCCAAAGCTAGGTAATGTAATGCAGGCTACTCTTGTTCCAAAGTGTCTAAAATGTCAGGCTGAAACAGAATGTAGAACCACGGATTACAGAATGCTCATTATTTAGCTGTTTTTAAATGCCATCAAGCCTGTGATGTAATTGAGTTATTCCTCTTTATGTTGTCCAACATGAATCTTAGCCCTTCTTCTGATTTTTTTTTACCTTTTTTGTGTTTGCTCTTCTATCTTAGTGGTGTTGAGAGATTTAACTTCTAGCTCAATAGTTCTGGTTTGTATCTCTTCAATTCTACTCCTTTGCCTTTTCAGTGTATTGTCTATTACTGATATTCTATTATTAATCGTTTGAACCTCTTTCTGTAAGTTTTGAATTGTTTCCAATGTTTTATCTATCTTATCTGATTGTTCCTGTAGCGCTTTCCTGACTTCTTCCTTATTTTTCTCAACTCCATTATATAGTGTTTTGATACATTTTATAATCATTTTTAGGAATTCCTTCTCAGGCATTTCCGAAGTCTGCCCATCTTCCAGTATGGAGTGTAGCTCTACTTCCAGCTCATTTGCCTCAGTCACTTTATCTTGTTTCTGGACATGTGCAGATATGGTCATCTGCTTCTGTTTTTTGGGCATCTTCAGGGGTTATCTGTGGCCTTAATATAGATGGGTGTGTCTTTTGGTATTTTTTATGCTTTCTGATTGCATTACGTAGATGTGATCAGGAAATGGGCTTCCCTTTTCACTCTTCTTGAGAATTTTCAAGATGCCACTGTTGGTCATTGTGATGTAACTTAGGATTTAATTTTCGGCCTATTTCCTTTTTTGTCTGCCTGTACCAGTCCACAATCCCCGTTCGGGTCTTTTTTCTAGTTATAAACAGTTCATGGCCGGCTGTCAACTTGAGAAGACAAAGTCAGGTATTATTACAAAATGTGCCAAGATCTGGAGTTAGAAAACCAAAGGGAAAAACACACTCAGAACTGAAGGCATTAGTTTATTTATGCTAAGAAAATTGGATAACAACTACCCCGCCAAGTGACTGAAAGAAATCGTGCCTATACAGCCACCCCATTTTAGGCAGCCAATGTCTAAGTTGTCCGTCCCTATCAATTCCAAGTACAAACAAAGAGGATAGGATTGATCCTTGATGTGAAGACTCCTTTCCTCTCAGTTGGTATTTTGAGCTACTACATCCATAACTATAGGTCAAGTTCATCAAATTATAGCAATTTACACTTTTTTCTGTTATCAAATCTTTTTATCTTCTAGTTGAGTTCTGACCTATTATTAATAACATCCATTTAAATGGAGAAAAGATTGAAGTTGTCAAAGATTTTATTTTACTATGATAAACTATCAACTCTCATGGAAGCAGCAGTTAAGAAATCAAACGACGTGACATATTACATTAGGCAAATCTGCTGTACAAGACTTCTTTAGAGTGTTTATGAGCAAATATATCAATTTGAGGAATAAGGTGTGATTGAACCAAACCATGGTATTTCTTTAAAGCCAGGATGGCCAGACATTGTCTGTCATACTTAGGATATATTACCAAGAGGGACCGATTCCATGTTGGGTAAAGTGGAAAGTCAAAGAAAAAGAGGAAAACTCCTAAGGATATGTACTGGCACAGTGGCAACAACAATAGGCTTAAACACACCAACAATTGTGAGGGTGGCACATGACCAGGAACTATTTATTTGTTGTGCATACAGTCGCTAAGAGTCGGTACCAACATGATGGCACCTAATAATAACCCTATAATTATCAGTATGCTGTGTTTGAGTTCTGTGAGCTGTTGCAATGAATTACTGAACCCAGCTGACTAGAAAGTGCTGTGGAATCAGAATTGGTTGCAAACAGAATTTGTAATACTGGAGGGTAGAGGCATATCTCATCTCAGCCCCACAGGAACCAGACTTGTGCAGATCCTGAATTTGATTTCCCTTCTTCCTTTGTAATATTAAAAGGCAGACAAATGCACCTACCCTCCATGAAACCGTTTTACAAGTCCCAATATTGGAACTATAAAACCCAAATGTGCACCCATAAAAGAACAAGTAAATTGAAATGTGTCTCAGTTCTGTGAGGCTATTGCAATCAATTACTGAACCCAATTGAACAAAAAGTGTGGTAGGGGGAATACAATGGAATAATACTCTGCAATCATCTTTGTGGATGTATCTCAAAAAAACATGTTGAGTAGAAGTTGTTGTTGTTGTTAAAGTGGTGTCAAGTCAGTTGCAAGTCATAGTAACCCTTTATAGGGTTTCTGAGGAACAGCAAGTAAACTTGAATCAACGATCTTGATACACAAACCGACTTTGCAGTACAGCATAATAACCCACAGCGCCACATCAGGACTCCTGAGTAAAAGTGGTTATGTTAAAATATATGTAAACATGAAAGGGAAGGAGGGTAGAAGCACAAGTTATATAAGGGAACACTGAGGTAGGTTTGAATGGGCTAAATGGAATAGAGGTAAATAGTGATGTATACTCAACTTTGAACAACAGGGCTCTTGAAACAGGGAGCAAAGCTGAATCTGAGTAAAAGAAGGGAATTAATGTTAGGATGCTTGACTGTCTTTGAATATTGGTTTCCCTTGCCTACTACTGTAAAAGAGACACTGAAATGGGGATAAAAAGAAGTATTGGGAAACATGATTACTTAAAGTTTATAAGGCTGTATTCAGCCTACAACTCACTGATATACCTAAAAGGGGTTCTAGAACTTGCCCAATGAAATAGGCTTCTTGTGGAACCTTGGTAGTGTATAGGTCCTTAGGTATAATCCAGAACCCATTTAGAATCTTCCGAGGTGGAACATTCATACTTGAAAGGACAAGCAGATCAGCCTGGAACAGAAGATATTTCTTGAAAGAAAGACAAGCAGGAAAAGTCAAATTCAAAAAGAAAAATGGCAGCCTGAAAGACTACTAACTACAAGGACAAACAAGTTGTTCACTGGAGAGCCATCAAAGAAAGCAATCGAGTCCCTTCAGGACAACCCTCCCTCCAATACAGAAACTCAAAGGGATCACAACAGCAGCCATGTAAGCTTGCTGACAACCATGTTTGTCTACTGGTGAGTGGAAAAGGAGGATATGCAACAATGAAGATATGGACTGAATTCAACCACATTCCATTAACACCCATTGACCCGGAGATGAAATCGAAAAGAACAAGAACTGATGAGGAAGTATGGTGACACCTGGGGTTTCCTGAGTCATGGACAAGGACATAGCCATGGAGGGCTACAGCTGAGTGAAGCACCCAGCTGATATGAAGTGATGGAAGATGTACAAGAACGGCCAAACTTGCAGACAATACCCTCTTGAAGATCACAACTTCACTAAAAGAGAAAAAAATTTGATAAAGGAAACTTGTAAATTGCAACAATTTGATGAAACTGACCTATACTTATATAGTTGCTCCAAATACCAACTGGGAGGTACAGAGTCTTCATCCTACCCACTGTACATGCAGGGGTGGTAGGGACAGGCAACTTAAACATTGGCTACCTAAAGTGGTAGTGGTGGTGGAGTCAGTTGCGTCTCATTGTGACCCTGTAAAAAGGTTTCCGAAGCTATGAATCTTTACGGGAGCAGAATGCCTCATCTTTCTTTCATGGAATAGCCAGTAGTTTTGAACTGCTGACGTTCAGGTTAGCAGCCCGACTCATAACCACTACGCTAATGGAGGGGCTACATAGGGACGAAGTGACTGGCTTACAAGTTTCAAGAGGGAGTTTAGTTTCAGAGTGGCCAGGGGAAGGTAGAATACCCACTGAATGATGTTCATCTTATCTAGACAGGTCTGGTGAAAGGTGATGGGGATAGAGTCTTATGATTCAATAGTGAGTAGTTGGTATCATGACTAGCTGTGATTGTCACAATTGAAAAGGCAAAAGTTTCTAACATAAAGGAAGGAGTAGTTAACCTTACATTCCAGGAACAGAAGGCAATAGGACCATCAAGGGGGAAGAATATGAATTGAATGTACAGCCCTATCCACAGAAACAGCGACACCACCAGAGACGAGAACACGGAAAGATAGAGCAGCTAAGGACTCTGGACTCATGGAAAGTGAAAGACTATTGCTGGTGGCCAGGAGGCAGGTCTTTAAATTATTATATATTCCAGAGTGTTTTGGTGTATATCCCTCCCTCGCCCCAAAAAACAGTAACACAGGGAACAGAAGAAAATACTGTTGAATGACGATGCATACAGGGAAGTATAATCATTGCAAATGAAACAATGAGTGTAAAAATCAATGTTCTCACATGTAAACTATCACTTAATTCACAATAAAAATAAAAACAAGTATCTATTCCTGGGTGGAAAAACTGGTTAATATGCAAGGCTATTAATGAAAGGCTGCAGCTCTGAGTCCACCAAAAGGTACCTCAGAAGATGGTGTTGCAATCCATTCTGAAAACATCATCAAAAAACCTATGAAGGGAACAAATCCTCACAGCAACAAAAATGCACACACACCCCCACACACAGAGTGGACGGAGAAGGGCAGCTTAGACATTGGATACTCGAATTGGGAGGGGAGGACTACAAAGGCAAGAAGTGACTGGCTTACAAGCTTTCAAGAGGGAATCTGGTGCTAGGGAGCATGGCGGAAGGCAGAATCTCCAGTAGGTACTATTCAATCTGTCTGGGTGGAGCTGATGAAAGGAGCTACAGATGGGTAACTTGTGATACTGTAGTGAATAATGCTTATCAGGACGGACTATGAGGGTTGGAAATGCAAAGGTAGAAGTTTTGTAACAAGGAAGGGAGTGATTAAATCTCCAGGATAGGAGTGGAGACCTCAGGGACCATCAACGGAGAAGAGCTGAGAGCGGGACCCTACCCAGAGAAACAGAGATGCGATGGAGACAGAGATGATGAAGAGTGATGAAGCGACTGGGGACTTTGGACCCAGAGAGGGAAAGGGACTGTGGGCCGAAAACTGGGGGGAGGAGGGGGAAGTGTAGGGGACCGGTTTCTGGGATATACCCTTTGAGTGGCTGAGGATGCATGGAGGGGATTGGAACCATGGCAATGAGATGATATACGATGGAATGAATGTAAAACTAAAGTTCCCCCATGTAAACTATTTTGTAATTCACAATAAAACATTAAAAAAAAACAAACAAACCTATAAACACAATTCTATTACGACATAGATGGGTGCAATCATGAGTCAAAGTCAGAGATGACTCAACAGTCAGTTAGGTCTGTGTGTTCTACTAAATACAGTGAAACCTCTGAGAGCCACCAGAACTTATTACCAGGATTGCTTTTCTTTTTTTCATGGTATTTCCCAATTTTCACTGTTGCCTCTGGACAAAGTGAGGAATACACTGAAACAGAGCATGAAAACATTTTCTAGGTTGATGGATATATCTTGTATTTTATTTTGGGTAAAAGCTAAATAACAGTAATTTTTTTAAAACTACTGCCATTAAGTTTATTCTCACTCATTGTGACCCGATACAGCATTTTTGAGACTATACATCTTTATTAAAACAAAACACCTAATCATACTCTATCAGAGCTGTTGGTGGATTTGAAATGCCCAAACTGCAGGCTGCACACGAGTGCTTATCCTACAGCACCACCTGAGCTCCTTAGTAGTTACATGGGTATACACAGTATTCTGAAGCCACCATCAGAACAATTAAGCATTTTATTGGTGGAAATCATTATCTAAATTAAAAAAACAAAAAACACAGAGAGCATATGTGCCTATATATATAAAAAATAACTATATAAACTAAATCATGTTTTGTCAAAACCATTAACTCTTAAGGGAAAAAAAAAAATTAACCCACAAATGTAACAAGTGACATTTAGATGATAAAACTACAGCTGACAGATTAGGATAGAAAGATGAGCATATTCTTAAGAAAATCAATTGGCTTATCCTTTCAAATGGCTCACTTAACTGGTCTAAATTTCCACTTTTTTTTGAAGTGTTGCAACAACTCACTCTCAGTTGTATTACAACATCATTTACCATTACTCATTATGTGCAATACCATCTTATTACCTACAAAAGTCACATGCAAGATAAAAAATACTCTACTGAATCCTAGTTTCCACTGCCATTCCCATTTACCTGTTCTAACAATCCTGCAAAAATGGTTCTGATTTACAAAACAAAAAACAGGAGGGTAAGTACTACAGAAGAAGAAACCATAACTTTATAAAAATAGAAATTATAATTTAAGAGAATGGTGAAGCAAAAGATGGTGGAATAGGAAGACACAGTACATGGACTCTGTACAACAAAGATGTTGTTGTTGTTTAGTGTTGTCGAGTCAGCTAAGACTCACAGTAACCTTGTATAGGATTTCCGAGGGGAAGTTAATGGGTTTCAACCACCAGCCTTGTGGATTAAACTGACCCTGTAGTGTAGAGCATTATCCCACAGTGCCACACAACAAAAATACAAGACACCATATAAAACAAATATAGATGAAATTTCTGGCACCCTGAACCTCAGATAAAAGGTTAGAAAGATGGATGGAGTGTTTTCTGAGAGATGAGGCCAAGCAGTAACAGCAAAAAAGGGAGATTAATTGGCCCAACATGTCTATACCACCTTGCAAGCAACTCTGGCAGCAGATGGGTGACCTGGTAGAACAGATTCCCACTGGTGCCAGGTAAGGTGAGATCACCAAGATCCACTGGTGACTAGAGGTACGGTCAACTCCCTCCTCATTCATTCCAAGCCCAGACCCTGCTGTCCAGGAGTTAAAAGCCATGTAGTTGGGAGACACATGAGTGCATTTCAGGGACCAACTGCATGGCTCTGGTGCCTGGGTTGAGGTGGGCTCAGTTCCATAACTACAAACCCTGTAGACCCACCACACCAGCATTTGATCAATCACCCCATCCCCAGCTTCCTGTAGTTCTAACGAACAATGAAACCAGCTCCCATCAAAGAACCCCATGAACTACTTCAGGATTAAATGCTCTAAACGTAACTAACACGGAGGTTAACAGGAACTTAGTGTATAACCAGAAACCCTGTTATCATATTCTTTCCATAAGCAAGTCATTAGCTTCCTGAATTGCAATAGTCCACCATATAGTCCTACCCTCCAGAACCAACAACTGCACTATTTTGTTTTTACAAACTCACAATGTCTTGGAGACAATGGATAATGCTAGCTCTGCAAACAAAATGTAATGAAACAGAAAAAGAACTCAAATGAATGTTATTTTGGTCATTAACTTTAAAGGATTAACAGAAAGATTGAGCAATTCATGAAAACGCTAAAAGAACAAATATACAAAATAAACACAAATTTTGAAACAATGGAAAACATGCCATTAGAAATTCAGAAGCTTAATACTAAGATCTCAGAAATGGACAATACACTGAAAGGACAAAGGAGAAAATTCAAAGTAAGGGATGCCAAAATAAAATTACTGAGCTTGAACATAAACCTCTCAATGTTAGTATGCTAGAATAATAATCAGAAAAAAGAACGCAAAAATCTGAAGAAAGCCTAAGAGTTGTGTGACATACAATGAAGAGGAACAATTTATGGGTGAGTGGAATTCCAGAAGGAATTTATAATAAAAAACTGACAAAGACTTGTTGGTAGAAAACTTACCTAACATCATCAAAGACGAGAAGATAAGCAAACAAGAAACTGAAAGAATCCCAAACAGTACAGATCCCAAAAGAATATCAAGACATCACAAATAAACAAGAAACAGCATGGCTAATTGGTTGGATGTGCAATAAGAAACTCCATCAGAAACAGGCACAGGGGATGATCCCAGAACTCTGAACCACACTTATGAAGGAATATTTAGAAAGTTGGAAGGCTTACAGCCAGTGGAATTTGTAGCAGAAGCAAGAAATCCAATGCTTTCTAACACAAGTCACTCAGGTGCTCCCTGAGCGACCATCTTAGGCGAGACTGAACCAGGGTAGGATCAGAGCAGCCAAGGACCTGTCAGAACCACGGAGATAAAGGTGTGGACATTCTATTTCTCAAATCTGTTTATTGGCCTCTTATTGTCTGTGCATCTCCATTCAGGTGACTAGAGGGGGTGCCTGAGTGAGTGGACATCCCACCCAGACCCCCAGAGGGTTTTATTTATACATGCGCATAGATCTTCTTAAAATTTAAAGTGACAGTTTCCACTTAAAACAAAATGGCAGTGCAAAACACCCTAAATTGTTGAGCACTAAGAAAAAGGCCTGAATTGGGGTTGTGGAGCAGGATAGGCAGACTAAAATGGAAACAGGCTGAAAATTAAATCCTGACTTACAACATAAGGACTAATAGTGGCATCTTGAAATTTTTGAGGAAGAAGAATGAAAAGGGAAGCCCATCCCCTGATCACATCTACCTGGAGGCAATCAGAAGACATAAAAAGTACCAAAACACACACCCACCTAAATTTTAAGGCCACAGCTAACCACCAAATATGCCTTAAAAAACAGGAACAGATGACCATTATCAGCACATGTCCAGAAACAAAATAAGGTGACTGAGGCAAATGAACTGGAGGCAGACCTATACTCCAGACTGGAAGGAGGCCAGGCTTTGGAAATGCCTGAGAAGGAATTCAAAAAGATCATTATAAAATTTCCCTAACATCCTGAAAGCAAAAAAATAAGCAAAAGATAAGCATTTAAGAAGCTCAATGAACCCCAAGAAGGACAGACCCTAAAAGCAAAACACCAGGACATATAATAATAACCAAGCTCTCCAAAATCAAAGCTAAGGACAGAATCCTGAAAGCAGCTAGGTAGAGAATTATACCATATAAAGGTAAGAAAATCAGACTAAGCTTAGATTTCTAACAGAAACTATGCAGGCAAGAAGGCAATGGGGAAACAGTTCTAAAACCCAGAAAGAAAAAAATTGGCCACCAAGAATCCTCTACCAACAAAGCTGTCAATCATATACGAGGGTGTAATCAGAACATTCCAGGAAAAACAGGAGCTAAGGGAATTTGACAAAGCCAACTCTGTAATGAAAAACATCCTAAAGCGAGTTCTGTGAACAGTAAACCAACAAAAACAGACAACAACCAGAGACTGACATACGTGGCAGCATCACTCGGAAGTCAATCAACAAATGGAAGAGGTGACAACAGAATAAAACTATAAGAACAAATTCAGAGGATCTGGGAAGTCAGTCCATGATCAAAACAATTACAATGAGAAAGAAAGTAAACACAGAGGAACAGAGAGCTAGATGATGGGAAGGTCAGATAAATTACAGGGTAAAAAAGACTATCTTAAATGGAGGGAAAAGTTAAAGGAATATAAGGTAACCACAACAGTGGGGTTGGGGTGGAGGTTTGTGGGGAGGTTTAGGGGAGCAACGGTGGAGCACATGGTAAAGGTAGACACCTCATAGTTCAGGTGTTGGGGAGGGCAATACAAGAAGGGAAAGGAAATGGAAGAACAAGGTAGATAGGGGAACACTGAGACAGGTTTATATGATCTAAGTGGGACATACCAAAACAGTGATGCCTGCTTATCTTTGGAACAATAGGGCTCTGTGATATACAGATCTAAGAATAATTTGAAGAAGGAAATAATACTAAGATGCCTGACTGTCTTATGATTATTGGTTTTCCTTGCTTACTACTGTAAAATAGACACTTGAGTGGGACAGAAAAGATAGTCAGGAAACATGATTACAGAAAACTTGTAAGTCCGTTTTCAGCCTATAACTGATTGGAATACCTAAACGGAGTTCTAGAACTTGCCCAGTGAAATATGCCTCTTGTGGACCTTTGAAGAGTATAGGACCTTAGGTGGAATCACGAGTCCCATCCAGAACCTTATGAGGTAGGAAATTCCAACTAGAAAGGACAAGCAGACCAGCCTGGAACAGCTAGAACAACAGAAGATGCATCTTCAAAAAAAGAACATCAGGAAAAACCCAAAACAAAAACAGCAGCATGACTGGCTACTGCAAGAATAAGCAAGCTGTTCATCAGGAAGCCATCAAAGCAAACAATCAAGTTCCTTTAGGACAAACCCCACCTCTAAGACTGAAACTCAAAGGGAACACATGAGCAGGCATGTATGGTTGCTGGTGAACTGTGTAGTGCAGTAGAATGTTGGTTTTACTGGAGAGTGGAAGAGGGGTAAAGGCAAAAATGAAGAAATGGGCTGAGTTCAACCACGGTCCATAGACTCCTGTTGACGTGGAGATGAAAGAGACAGAAGAGGAAGGGCTGCTGGTTCAACGTGTGCTGAGACCTGAAGACAAGCTTGAGGCCACGAACAAGGATATAGTCATAGAAGGCTAGAGCTAAGAGTGAAGAATCCAGGTGATATGATGTGAGAGGAAAGGCACAAGAACACCCAAATTTGCAGAGACTACCCATTTGACCTAGACTCAACAGCTTGATAATCAGAACTCAACTAGAGGAAGATAAAAAAATTTAAAAACAAAAAACAATTTATGATAAAGGAAACAAGGGTAAATTGCTACAATTTGATGAACTTCTATACTCATGGAGGTGGTTATGTACCGTGTAGTCCGAACCAACGCATAGTGACCCTGTACAGAGTTTCCGATGTTGTAAATCTTTATGGGAGCAGAAAGTCTCATCTTTCTCCCGCGCAACAACTGGTATTTTAGAACTGTTGACCTTAAGGTTTGCAGCCAAATTCGAAACCACTACACTACTCAAAATACCAAGAGAGAGGGAAGGAGTCTTCACATCAATATTAATGCTATCCCCTCTGTACACAGGGTATAGAGGGACAGGCAACATAGAAACTGGCTACCTAACAAGTTGTTGTTGTTAAGTGCTGTCGAGTCGATTCCGACCCATAGCAACGCTGTATAGGGTTTCCAAGGAGCAGATGGTGAGCTTGAACCACCGACCTTAAAGTTCAAACAGCTTTAGAATCTGACGCGTTAACCTAAAGCGCCACATAAGGGGTCTATAGAGGCACAGAGTGACTGGCTTATAAGGTTTCAAGGGGGAGTTTAATTTAAGATTGTGTGGGGGCAAGAAATATGAGCCATAACACGAGTAGATATATGAACACCAATGTTCAAAGCAGGACTATTTACAATAGCAAAAAGATGGAGACAGCCAAAGTACCTATCAACTGAAGAATGGATAAACAAACTGTGATACATATACACAATGGATTATCATGCTACCTTGAAGAATAACAAGAAAGCTGCAAGCTACCACATAGCATGGATGAACCTTGAGGACATTATATTGAGTGAAATGAGTCAGTCACAAAAGAAGAAATCCTATGTAGTACCAGTACTGTAAAAGACTAAGAAAAAGAGTAAAGGGGGAGGGGGGGATTCTTTGCTGGTTGCTGCGATGTGGGGGTGGAGTGAGGGTAGGGACGGGAAGGTGGAGCACAGGACAGGCAATAGACACAGGATAGTTTGGGTGCTGGGGAGGGGGACAATACACAACAAGGGAGAGGGGAATGGAAGAACAAAGAGGATGAGAGAACAATTAGATAGGTTTGCATGGGCTAAGTGGGACAAAGGTAAATAATGATGTACGCACAACCTTGGAACAACTGGGCTCTGGAATACAGGGATAGAGACATGGTTGGAACAGGGAAAAGGAGGGAAATAATGTTAAGATGCTTGGCTGTCTTTTGAATCTTGGTTTTCCTTGCACCACATTATAAAATAGACACTGAAAGGGGAGAGAAAGGAATAGCCGGAAATATCACCATAGAAAGTTTGTAATTCTGTCTTCTGCCTTTAACTGATTGGAACACCTAAAATGGGGCTACTATGAGCCCAGTGAATGAGGCTTCCTGCGGGGCCTCTGCATTATATAAGACTATAGGTGGAAGTCTGAACAGCATCCAGAATCTTCGAAGGTGAGAAATTTCCACTTGAAAGGATGGGCAGACCAACCTGGAGTGGCTAGAAGAACAGAAGATACTGCTGAAAAGACCCACAGGAAAATTACAAAACAATATAGGCAAACTGACTGATTACTATAAGAATAAGCAAATTGCTCACATAGGAGACATCAAGGCAAGTGGTCAGGTCCCCTCAGAGTAAACCCCCTTCCAAGACTAAGACTCAATGGGAATACACGCTCTGATCGGTGACCACGCTCATCTCCGATAATGGGGAATGAGGGAAAAACAGCAATGAAGCTGCGAGCTAAGCCCTACAACATTCAATAGACTCCTGTGAACCCGGGTAGAGACCTGGTTGGCCAGCATGAGCATGGCAAGACCTGGGGACTCTTGGGCCCAGAGTCAGTGACATAGCCACAGAGGACTAGAGTGGAGAGTGAAACATCCAGCTGATAAGAAGAGAGAGCATATGCACAAGAACACCCACACTTGCAGATAATACCCACCTGACCTGGATTCAATGACTGGATGATCAAAGCTCAACTAAAAGAAGAAAGAAGAGGAAAAAAAGAGTAACCTGACACAATTTGATGAACATGACCTACACCTATTGATGCAGTAGCTCTAAAAAGGGAACAAATCTTTATAGTGACAATCATTCCCACCCCCCTCCATACACAGAGTAGACAGGGATGGGCAACTTGGACACTGGCTACCCAAAATGGGGGGCTACAAAGGCAAGAAGCTACAAGGCTTACAAGCTTTCAAGAGGGAACCTAGATTCAGAGGGCGTGAAGGAAGGTAGCATCTCCACTGAATAATATACAATCTGTCTAGGCGGAGCTGATGAAATGAAATGCGGATGGGTCTCTTGTGATACAAAAGTGAATAATTGTTATCAGGACTGAGTGTGAGGTTTGGAAATGTAAAGGCAGACGTTTTGTAGCAAGGAAGGGAGTGATTAACTTTTCAGCCTAGGAGCAGAGGTCCCTGGGACCATCAAGAGAGAAGAGTGGCGAGCGAGACCCCACCCACAGAAGCAGATATGCCTGAGATGGAGGGAGAGACGATGATGTGGTGAGATGGAGCAGTTGGGGACTTTAGACACAGAGAGGGAGAGGGGCTGTGTGCTGATGACTGGGGGGCAGGCTTGTAGTGTGTACCCTTTGGTTGGTTGATGATACATGGAGGGGATTGTAACCATAGCAATGAAACGATATATGATAGGATGAATATAAAACTAATGTTCACCCATGTAAATTTTCACATAATTCACAATAAAACATAAAAAAAAAAAGAAAAGACGGAATCTAGATCCAGAGGGCGTGGAGGAAGGTAGAATCTCCACTGAGTAGTATCCAATCTGTCTAGGTGGGGCTGATGAAAGGAAATGCAGATATGTCTTTTGTGATACAATTGTGAATAATTGTTATCAGGACTGATTGTGAGGGTTTAAATGTAAAGGTAGACATTTTGTTGCAAGGAGGTGAGTGATTAACTTTGTAGTCTAGGAGTGGAGGTCCCTGGGATCATGAAGGAAGAAGAGGTGAGAGAGGGACAATACCCAGAGAAGCAGTGATGCCTAAGATGGAAGCAGAGACAATGACATGGAGAGATGGAGCAGCTAGAGACTTTAGACCCAGAGAGGGAGAGGAGCTGTGTGCTGATGATGGGGGTGGGGAGGCAGGCTTGTAGGATATACCCTTTGGTTGGGTGATGATGCATGAAGGGGATTGTATTGTAACCATGGCAATGAAACGATATACGATAGGATGAATGTAAAACTAATGTTCTCCCATGCAAACTATCACAATAAAACATTAATGAAAAAAAAAAAAAAAAGAGTGTGTGGGGGAAGAAGGAATCTCTACTGAATAGTTGTCATCTTGTCTACATAGGTCTGGTTAAAAGAGATGGAGACAGATTCTTATGATTCAATAGTGAGTAACTGTTATCATGAGTAATTACAACTGTCACAATTGTAAAGGTAGAAGTTTTGTAACAAAGGGGGAGCAGTTAATCCTACACACTAGAAACAAAGGACCCAAGAAACCAAAAGATACCTACAAAAGTGGAAGAACGTACCATGTTCCTAGATAGGAAGACTCAACATCGTGAAAATGTAAATACCCCCCAAAGCAATTTACACATACAATGCAATCCCAATCCAGATTCCAACAACATTCTTCCAAGAGATGGAAATGATAATTACTAAATTTATATATGGAAAGGAAAGAGATCTAGGATAAGCAAAGCACTGCTTAAAGAGAACAAGATTGGAGGTCTCTCACTGCCCGATTTCAAACTTTATTACATGGCTACAGTGGTCAATATAGCCTGGTACTAGTACAATGAAAGAGTCATTTATCAATGGAACAGGATACAGAATCCAGAAATTAACCCACCCACCTACAAATGATTTTTTACAAAGTGCCTATGCATATTACATGGGGAAGAGACAGTCCCTTTAATAAACGGTGCTGGCAAAACTGGAAAGCGATATGCAAAAGACTGAAACAAGACCTTTGCCTCACACCCTAAACAAAAACGAATTCAGCATGGATTAAAGATCTAAATGTGAATCCCAAAATTATGAAGGTCATCAATGAAAAAATAGGGACAAATGTGAAGGTGCTAATTCAGGGCATATACAGACTACCACACATTTTGAAAAGTACACAGACAAAATAGATGAGTGGGACATACTAAAAATTATAAACTTATGTGCATCAAAAGACTTCACCAGAAGAGTTAAAAGGGAACCCACAGAATGGGAAAAAATTTTTTGCAATGACACATCAGATAAGGGACTTATTTCTAAAATATATAGGAAACTACAACACCTCTACAAGAAAAAGACAACCCAGTTAAAAAATGGGCGCAGGACATGAACAGACACTTCACCAAAGAGGAGATCTGGGAACGCAACAAACATATGAAGAAATGTTCATGATCACTAGCCATTAGAGAGCTGCAAATCAAAACAACAATAAGATGATATCACACAAAAGCAATAACAGCAAAGATCAAAAGGCAGAGGACAACAAATGCTGGCGAGGATGCGGAAAGACTGGGTGTCCCTCCTACATTGTTGGTGGGAATACAAAATGGCCCAACCACTCTGGAAAGCAATATAGTGCTTCCTCAGAAGGTTGGAAATAGAAATACCGTATGACCCAGCAATTCCTCTACTTGGTATCTACCCACAAGAAATACAAGTCAAAACACGAGTAGATATATGCACACCAATGATCATAGCAGCACTATTTACAATAGCAAAAAAATGGAGACAACCAAAGTGCCCATCAATTGAAGAATGGATAAATATACACACAATGGAGTACTATACTACCTTGAAGAATAAGGAAGTTGCAAGCCAGCACATAACATGGATGAACCCTGAGGATATTATGCTGAGTGAAATTAGTCAAAGAGGAGAAATACTGCATAAGACCAGTACTGTAGAAGAGTAAGAAAAGGAAACCACCCAAAAAAAAAAAAAAAGGGGGGGGGGAACCTAAAAATATTAGTGCTAATTATTGGCATGAATGGTAAGAGAGGTGGGGAGGGAAGGAAAGGGCACAGGGTAGGGAATAGACACAGGAAAGCCTGGGGGGTGAGTGGCAATACACAAGAAGGGGGAGGGGAAAAAGAACAAGGTGGACAGGAGAATGGTTGGGCAGGTTCCCATGGGAACCTAAATGAGGAGGTATGCACAACCCTGGAATAACAGGGCTTTAGGATACAGGGATTGAAGCATGGCTTGAGAGGGGAAAAGGGGAATTATGCTAGGATGCTTTTGAATCTTGGTCTCCCTTGCCTACCATTGTGCTTTCACTTGATGAAGCAGGGAACAGCCAGAAGAATCACAACAGAAAACATGTAGGCCCAGATACAACATATAACGAGAATACCTTAGGGGAAGGGGGGTGGAGACGGGAAATTGACCAGACCCAAAATGCTGGGGAGACTATGATGGCATGGACAGATGGACTGACTGGGGACATGGGACTCAGGGAGGGAGAGGAGCTATTTGCTGATGAGGCATGGAGGGGATTTTAATCACTGCAATGAAATGAAACATGATAGGATAAATATGAAAATGAAGCAGGACAGAGGCAAATAATGAGGTATACAAAACCTTGCAACAATAGGGCTCTGGGATACAGACATTGAAAAGTGGTTTGAATGGGGAAAAAAGGAGAAATAATGTTAAGTTATTTGGCTGTCTGTTGAATCTTAGTTTCCCTGGCATACCACTATAAAATAAGACACTGGAGGGGGAGAGAAAGGAATAGCCAGAAATACCACCATAGAAAGCTTGTAAGTCCATCTTTTGCCAATAACTGATTGGAATACCTAAAAGGGGGATATAACGTGCCTAGAAAAAAAAGGATCCTAGGACCATCAAGGGAAAAGAGCACAAGCAGAATGCAGGACCTTACCCAGAAGAGCAGGGACACCAGAGATGGAGGCAGAGATGGGGACATTGAGAGGGGGAGTAGCTGAGGACTCTAGATTCATGTAAGAGAGGGACTAAGAGTTGATGTCCAGGAGACAGACTTGCAGAATGTGCCCTTTGGAGGTGTAAATTATTATATATGCCTGAGTGGTTCCCCCCCACTACCAACCCCCCCCCCAAAAAAAAAAAAGAGCTATAGTATATAGAGAGAAATACTGCTAACTGATGGTACATGGAGGGGAATGTAATCATTGGGATGAAACAAGTTGTATGATTTGTTAAATGTAAAACTGATGATCTGCCCTGTAAACTTTCACTCAATCCACAATGAATACTTAAAGAAAATAGGCACTTGCAATGAGTAAGTCATTCAATTAAATTTTCCAAAATCAAAGATAAGAATCCTGAGAGTTACCTACAAAGGAGAACCAGTAAAATAAGACTAAGTTCTGATCTCTCAACAGACAACAGGCAGGCAAGAAGACAATGGATAACATATACAAAATACTTTAAGAAAAAAATTGCCAACCTAAAAATCATATACACAGAAAAGCTGTCCCCTCAAATTCAACTGCAAATTTAGGACATTTTCTGATAAACAGAAATTAAATAATGACTAGACTAACTTTACAAGAAATGGTAAAGGGTGTTCATTGGACTGACAGCAAAGTGAAATTAATAAAAATGACAACACCATTCAGAACTCAAGCCAGGCATAAAAGGATTTAAAGTGAAGCAAATATAAAAAGAATGAAAATAGGAAACCAGAGATATCAACATACAATGAAGCCAACTAAAAAGCAAAAAGAGGGACATGTAAATACAGAACTTCCAAATGGCAAGGAGTCAAATAGATTTCAAGATAAAACAGACAGATATAAGGAGGGAAAAATGTTAAGAAAGTACAGGACAACCTCTTGGTATGGTGCTATAGGATTAGCACTGGAATTCACATCAGAAGGTCAGCAATTGAAATCCATGGGGAAGGGACATGGAGACAAGGAGTGGCTAAGGACTCTAGATTCATGGGAAGAGAGGGACTAAGAGCTGGTCACCAAGAGGCAGATTTGCAGCAGAATGTGCTCTTTGGAGGTGTAAATTAAGTGGCTTTAAAAAAAAAAAAGAAGAAGAAGAAGAACTAAAGTGAATAGTGAGAAATACTGTTAGTGATGTTACATGGAGGGGACTATAATCATTGTAATGAACCAAGGTGTATGATTTGTTGAATGTAAAACTGATGATCTGCCCTGTAAATTTTCACTCAGTTCACAATAAAAACCTCTTTAAAAATTAAAAAAAAAAAAAAGAGGGAAGTTGAAGGTACTGAAAGGAATGCAATGTTAACGTGAAAGAGGTAAATACTGTTAACTGTTGGAACATGGAGGGGATTGCAACCATGTAATGATAAGCAGAGTATAAGACTGACAGGATGTAAAACTTATGATCTACTCTGTAAACCTTCACTCATTTCACAAGAAAAAGTTGGAGCAAAGAAAACTTGCTATCTTGACCACTTTTTAAAAAAGTTTACATAATTAAGTGACATGAATTACATCCACAATGTTGTGCAAATACCAACCCTAATTTCAAAACCTTTTATCACCCTAAACTGTTAGCAAGGCTGGCATTTGAACCCACTAGCAACTATGCAGGAGAGAGATGAACCTGCTTGCTTCTGTAAAGATTGGCTCTCTATTCAGCCAAGCCACAGATAGGTATAAGAGAGAACAACAGCACTAGTAAGGTATTCATACCACAGAATGGTCAACCATTCAAGATGAAAGGCAGCATTTACCAAAGAACAAAATTCAAAAGAGTTGGGAAAGGAATTAAGAATAGAAACAGGAAACACAGGGAGGAAGTGGGGTAAGTGTTGCTACATGGAGGGAACTGCAATCACTGAGATGAAAGGTGTGTGATTTGCTGAATGGATCTACCATCACTCAATTCACAATACTAAGTTTAATAAAAAAAGAGAGAAGGAATGGTGAACCAGAGATGAAAACTCTCCCTGAAGACTGGACAAACTGCAATACAAGTTTGTCATTAAGTGCCATCCAGTCAGTTCCGAATCATAGCAAACCTGTATAGGGTTTCCAAGGAACAGCTGGTGAGCTTGAACCACTGACCTTGCAGTTCAAATTGACTTGCAGTCCAGTACATTAACCCACAGCCCCATAGCAGGTAGGAAATGAGTCTAAGAATAATTTAGAACCCAATGCCATTAAATGACTTTCAAAAGAAAAGCAGAATTATGAGACATAATACTAAATTCAGGAGCCCTGATGGCACTGTAGGTTAATCTACCTGTCACTCCACGGGAGAAACATTAGGCTTTCTGTTCCCATAAAGATCTCCTCTAAGAAACCATATACATACATGAGTCAGAATCCATTCAATGGCAAGGGGTTTGTAACAGTTAAAAAAAAAAAAAAAATTTTTTTTTAAGTTAACATTTATTCAGGACCAGGGCAATAGTATAAAGCCAGTCTTCCGTGCTTCAAAGGAAATGAAAAGTCTTCTCTCATTCATAATACACCCCAACCTTCCAGGTTCTTAACTGTACATCCCTGGGGTGCTTCAGTGCCATCAATGGAAGTGTCACAGAAAGGATACATCAAAAGGTGGCAGCCACTGAGCTAGAATGAACTTGGGCAGTGGCTCCAGGCATCATTTGCCATCACTCTCTCCTTGCAGCTCTGGTCCCAGGCTCAAACAGACTCTGAGGGTAAGTGAAGTACACAGGCTTGGATAAGTCTCGTCCACCTTACTCATTTCAAAGTCCCTTCAATGGGGCAAAGGAAAGAGATCTTGGAAGAGATGAGAACACAAAGGTGGGACCTTCCTCAGAAATAAAGACTTGGGAAGCTTAGAATTAAACTACAGGTGAAAGCCAGTCTCCAACCAGATGTGCAGGGGTTGTGTAAGCCCTGGGTCAGCAGCTGGCATGACTGTGAAGTGCAACAAAAAACAACATTCCAAAGATACCCCATTCAACAGCTGGTCAAGGGGTTTGGAGTATCCCATTGCTCTTTGCTATTTAATAAAGGTACAAACATACATCTAAAGTTTTTCTACAATAACAGCTGCTTCTGTTTTATAAAAATGTTAATATGTCAGTGTCTTCTTTCACGTTTTTTATTCAGCAACCAGTGTTGCTAGTTAGGAGCCTTCACTCTCCTCCATTTACTAGAAAACCCATCTTGGTAAAGAGACTGAGGGATGCAAGGACACCGGGTCTCATTAACTCCAGTTCTGGTCCCTGAGGTAGTTGTCAATCTTTCCATTTGTTCTGACAGTTATCTGATGTGTGTGTCCGTCCTCCAGAAGACGGACAGATGGGGTTCTTACACCCAGCCTCAGCCCCCAACACTGTGCTCTTTTGGGTTGTATGATGGTTCAGAATTGAGATCCCATGAAGCATTTTCTGGACATTTCTCATCGTTTACATGTGGTTTGGTGGTTACAGAAAGCTGGTTTTCAGGTTGCTGGTTCTATTAGTTTTAAAGATTTCAAGACCCTCTGATACCACTGGTGTCCAACTATCAGCGTCTTTTGAAAGTTCAAATCCATTCTCTTCTAGATTCCTCTCTGCACAGTTCTGACAGGTGTTACTCTGCAGTGTGGTATTGTCCACACAGTCAGTGTCAGGCCTCCAATGCCTACAGATCTGAGTGCTGAGGTCCTGCATGTAACCGGGGAAGTTGTCAAAGCAATCCCCATAGGACACCATCTAGCCATTGGGACAAGCGTCAGCGTGGCATTGACTGCAGGAATCCTAGGGCTACACTCCTGAGAGGCTACATTGAGGTGGTGATCGAAGCTGCCAGGTAGCTGGAGGTGCTGTATCCCAGGGACAATGCCAAGTTCCGGAGGAAGGTGACCAAGGAACAGGACCTGCTGCTGGTTGCCCACGACCTCATTCAAAAGACGTCACCTGGGCCATCAAGCCCAACTTCTTCCAGGACTGCCTGATGGAGATCTTCGACAACCTGGCGCAACACACCATTGTGCACCTGATGGAGTGTGGCACCATGGTGCTGACCACCAAGTATGACAACATGCTTGAGCTTGTGAGCAAGTGCAGAACAAGACCATGCAGTCGCTGGACCTCTAGAACAAAGACAAAGGTCCTGCAGTAGGCACATGGATATATAAAGCAAAGCATGTGTACCACAGCTTGTACACAGATACCTGTGAGAGGGTGCTGGACCCATCCAGGTATAAAGATGTGACTCAAGACCCTGAAGGCATGGAAGCTCTGCAGAACTTGTACCGCCACCAGGTAATTGCTATTAGTGGGCTGTGGAGATACCCTCCATGACCAGATATTCCAGGTGTTCTTCCTGTACTCGATGCCCAATAAGGTGGAGCTGGAGCATTCCATGGTGGTCCTCAAGGAGAATGAGGTACATTTCTTCAAGTACCAGGTGGACATGTAATGCTACTTTTGAGGTACAAATTAAAATTTGTGATTTACGAGCCTTAATATGGGATTTCCAAAGAGCAAGCTCACCAGTCGCTTCTTGGAAACCTTATACAAGGTTGTTATGGGTCAGAACCGACTTGATGGAACTTAACAACAATAATATAACACTGGAGTCCTGGTGTGGTGCACTAGGCTAATCACTGGGCTGTTGACCATAGGTTGGTAGTTTCAACCCACCAGCCACTCCTCAAAAACCCTGAGTCACCATGAGTCAGAACTGACTCAAAAGCACAGAATAACAACAATTTAAGATCATATGTCAGAAGTTTGCTATAGCTAAAAATAGAAATAAAAAATCTCAAATTATTTAAGATTTAATTACAATCTGTATTTTTTTCTTTAAGGAAAAATTTTTTACAGTAATTTAAAAAATGTGAATCTGTACACTGTATAAAATGAATGGCTAACTTTTACCCTGACTTACTTTTCACACATAATGGGAGCAGGGTATTTTTTAAGGAATCAATACCCATACATTATATTTCTAGTTACTCTAACAATGCTTTCTTGGTTACTAAAGAGCAAGCTTGCAAAGTTGAAACTTAGTTCAAATATTTCTGCCTTGGTTATAGCTAAGCTGGATCTTTCCTGAGATATTAAAAAATTATTGGCTGCAAGACATTGAAGAAAAGTCAGGCAATAAATAAACAAATGGCTTTGAGCGCAAAAAGGAATGAAAATAATTGCAAAGTTTGCTTCATTTTAAGAAACTATATGAAACTAATTCACACAAATGCCAATCTAAGTTGAAAATTATCTTTTTAATATATAGGGTCACGCATACCATGTGTAGCAACATTCTGGAATTTTTACGTGGATCTATATATCACAGTAGAGTTTCTTAAATCCCATACTTTCTGGGTGAGTGTTTAGTACTATTTTAGAATTGACTAGATAAACATACCTTTTTGGAAAGGGCCAGATCCCCCTTCTTGGGCATAAATCCAGGATCTAAATCATTGGATTCCAGAAGTTTCTTAGTTGGCTTTCTCTGACGCTTACTTTCATAGTTTCCTGAAACACATGTATGTTTCTTTAGATGACAGAACTTACACAAATTGTAATTTCATACAATGGCAATGTTCATGACCTTTACTCATCATCTTGTGGGGATCATCTTCTGGGGGATGGACAGGATGGGAGTTTAGTTATACTAAGATATTAGTTAAAATATAATAATCAAAACAAGCATATAGTTCTCAATGCAGATACAATCTTTAATGTACTTAAGATAGCATTTACTTACACTTAATCATGAAAGAAATAAAGATGAAATCAAAAAGGGCATAAATCGCCTTTTTAACAGTTTGTGATAAAGAAAAATCACAATGAAGGAACAAATGAGGTGAAATAAAGCCAGGATTCCAAGCACAAAAGGACAGAGATTAAAATTTCTTATCTGTCCCTGAATAAATAAAATGCACTTGTATACTTTGTAGGATGGTGGTGCAATGGTTAACCATTTGGCTGATAGCCAAAAGGTAGGCAGTTCAAATCAACCAGAGTTCTGTGGGAGAAAGACCTGGCAATCTGCTCCCATTAAGATTATAGCCCACAAATCCTATGAAGCAGTTCTTCTCTGTAATGTGGGAGTTACTGAGTCACAATCAATTGAAGTTCACTAATATCAACATAGATTGCTGTAAGAAATTAAGTAAGAGTCTCAGGCCAGGGTGTGGCACACAGTAGTTACTGAAATAATCACTATATTTCTATGTTTCTAGAAATCTTTTTGATTTTTGTCTTGATTGACTAAACTCAATTGTGATGCTGCTTAAAACGAGGAACACTATAAGCTACTGTTGGGAATGTGAAAAAAAAAATTAAATTCCTAATTTAAAGGGATATAGAAAAGTTAGGATTCTTCACATTCCTTGTCTGAGACTACAGCATTAGATATTCAAAAGTTGAATTAGAGACAATAATGCTTAGAGCGTAACTGTCCCCCTCTTCACATATGATGTAAATCATGATAAAGTGAGAATCAACTGCTAATCAATTTTGAGGGACAATTAACACTTATTAGCTCCTATGTGTCACTTAGGGTCAGAGAAAAAGAGGAAGACCCCCCAAAAAAAAGAGGTGGACTGGCAAAGTGGCAGCAGCAATGGGATCAAATGTAGCAAGGACTGTGAAGTTGGCACAGGACCAGTCAGTGTTTTGTTCTGTTGTGCACACCGTTTCTATGAGTCAGTACCAACTCAAAGGCACCTAACAACTATGTGTCAGGTAAATTACACTACACATTATTACATTATGACCCAAATTGTATAGATTAGAAAAAGTTGAAATTAAGTAATTCTGGATTGGTGAAGCTGGTACATGAAACACAGATTTCATGTGTTTATTTAAAAAACCTTCTTCTCCTAGGTGTTGATTCACACAGCAGCTGATAAATAAACAAGAGAAACTTGAACAATAATCAAAATCAAAATGAAGAGGAACAATGGAACAAGGGCAGTGGTTTTAAAAATTGTGTTTTTGATTGTCTACAACAGATTCATAGTAATTATATCTAATCAATTAGCACTTTAGAGATTTCCCATGGAAAAAAAGGATATGTTCAATCCTCACTTATTGACCTGATCACATACCAAAGACCAGGACATTATGAGAAAATTGGTGACATATAAAAATGGAAGATGATCACAACAGATTATGAAATGGAGAATGACTACACTCTTACATGACTGCCAAGTTACATTATTACATATCTACAAAACCACTAAGATTCATAGTCCAGTCAAATTGACATATACATAACTTTAACCATCATAGCCAGCATCATCACCAGCATTAGTCTCACCTCACAGCATTCATTACTGGCATAATATGTAAAATAGTCAGACAGGAGGATTTCATTTCTGATATGAATGTGAAATGTCTTAATAACAAGACAGTCGATTAAAAAAAGGGGTAGGAAAAAAAAAGGGGGGGTTAGGTATAGTTTTTATACAGAAACATAAGGTACATTATTGGTTTTCTAGCAAAATATACTGAAGTCTCCTGCTTCCTCTGATCACAAACATCTATGTATACCTGGAGACCTTACCTGATGGTTTGGCTAGCAAATCCTCAGGCTCGAGAGCAAGACGAGGAGATACTTCTAGAGCCACAGGCACAGACAAAGTCAACTGTGGCAACTCGGCATGTCCACCTCCAAGTTCTGACTGAGCCAAAGGCCCTTCCAAAAACGGAGCCTCCCTTTCGAGAACTGGAGGCTCTTCTTTGGTTGAAATCAAAGAATTCTCATCCACCTGTTTGTTTTGAGCACTAGAGCGACAACGGGCTAAAAGACTCTCCTCTTCACAGCGGGAATTAACCTAAGAGCAAAAAATAAAATAGAATCCACAAGCCCAAGTTGTTGCAACATGAATGGTAATAAGAATAATGCAGCTGACTGATATATATGCAGTTGCCAGGTTATGAACAAGTTCCTAAATCTGTCTTAAAGTTGAATTTGTATCTAAGTCCAAACCAGGCCTTTGAAGCAGTTTGAAGCAGTTCAGTCATAGCTGATACAGCAAAATCAGCAACTTAAGCTATTTGAAAACAAACTTTAAAAACTTGGATGAAGGGGGAAACTACTGGTCACAGCACTGAAATCAGACACTCAGGAGAGATGTAGTGAGAGATCCCTTTGAGGAGCTTCATGTGAGAGACTGGATTATTGTCCAAGACTGTAGAGAATGATACATGCAAAGTGACTGGCTGCCATCTTGGAGAAGGACACTGTTGTTTCCAACTCTGTTGTTTAAGATATTTGGTAATTGTACTACATTGCACACTGACCCTCTTTTATAAGATTAAGTTTCTAGCAGAATAGATCTCTGAATTTTTCCCATTCTGATTACCATTCGGGTAAACCCACATTTTACAAATTTGGGTCCTTCTAACTTCACTTAATTTGCCATGATTGAACCATGAAAAATCAGTTTGAAGCACTGGTAGGAATAGGTACATATGATTCTTGTTTTTAGTACACAGAATATATTTTACATTCTAATGAAAAAAAAAAAACAAAACATAAATATTTCTAAATACAATCATAATAAAAGTAACTACATATGATAGTGTACTGAAAAGAATTTGTATGTACATGTGCAGATACATATTACTATAAAAAAGCATTAAAGAACCAGTTCTTATAAAAGAGCTTACATAAGTTAAAGATTAAAGGTTAACACTTACTCTCATTCCATTGATATCTTCCATACCGGAAAGAGCATTCATGAGGTAACCTCCCTCCTCAATAACTTTTTTCAACATTTCAGGAAAATCACTGGCAGCACTTAACATCGGTACTTGCTGCTTCACTTGGCACATTAGTATTTTGTAAATTTGCCCTCATTTTGAAACGACTGAACCAACCCCTACTTGCAATGAATTCTTCATCACAATCACCTTCGTTTGCTACACATGCAGCTTTTAAATCACTGAAAAGACTTCGGGCTTTTTTTTGCACTAAAGTAAGGCTAATAGGTATATTACGCTGATTTTCATTGTCTAACCAAATTATCAATAGCCTTTCCATTTCAATAATTAAACCACTGTGTTGCTTAGTAATAATCGTAGCTTTCATTGGGCCTGAACCTTTGACATGGTCCATTATTTTCACTTTATCCTTTAGAATTGTTCCAATCGTTGACTGACTGTAGCCTAACGCTTTTCCAATGACCGACCGCTGGCGTTTCACCTCTTTCTGACTGCTTTATTATTTCCACTTTATTTTCAATAGTGATCGTTTTCATTTTCTTTGATGCATCACCAGCACTTGAATCGGATTTATGCTTTGGAGGCATGGTTACAAGGGTAAATAAGAGGAAAATTTAAGCCAAATACAAGTTACACACTCAACACGGTGTTAATGGCAATGTGATCCAACTTGTGTTTCCCATCCTCCAGGGGAGAAATCACTGAAGCCACACAATGTTTTCAAGAGACTAACAAAGTAGTGCATGTGTTCATTACTACAAACCACTGTATTTAACTCAAATTTTTAACACAGTAAGTTTGATGGCAGTCTGTTCTTAAAGCTTGAGTTATCTATTAAACTGGATGATCTTAACCCAGGGACTGACTGTGTTCTGAATCCAAAAATAATTCATAAATCAATAATGAAAAACCAAACAAAAACAAAATAAAACGAAGGAAAGAAATAGCCTCTTTAAGTTTGCCACCAATTAAAGCAGGTAGCTGGACTGCAAACAAAAGGTCAGCTGTTCCAACCTACCAGATGCTCCTCGGAAATCCTGTACAGGGTCATTATAAGTCAAAACCAATTTAAAGCAATTATCAACAACAACAACATTAAAATTGCTAATTGTTGTTGTTGTTATGTGCCATCGAGTCGGTTCCAACCCATAGCGACCCTGTATAGGGTTTCCGAGGGTGTAAATCTTTACGGGAGTAGAAAGCCTCATCTTTCTCCCGCGGAGCAGCTGG
>NW_006408760.1:2159300-2159920 GCF_000296735.1 Chrysochloris asiatica
ATAATCATTGTAATGAAACAAGGTGTACGATTTGTTAAATGTAAAACTGATGATCTGCCCTGTAAACTGTCACTCAATTAAAAATAAAAACCTTAAAAAAAACAAGCCACACTAGGTAAAGTGGAAAAAAAAATGAAGGAACCCAAATCAATACCTTAATCCAACATCTCCAACAATTAGTAAAAGAACAGCAAATTAAGCTTACTGCCATAAGAAGAAAAGAATAAAAGTTAAGAGTATAAATAAATGAAATATAAAAAAAAAAGCATCAACAAAACAAGATGATTCTTAGCAAGCATTAATAAAATGGACAAACTATTGGCAAATCTAACAAAAGGAAAAGATAAAAATAACAAGAATAAGAGAAAATAGTTACAGGAAATTTATACAATAAACAAATCTATAAACTGAATTTGTTTATTGTATATATTTAACTGCAAGGAGAAGACGATAAAGAATATAGGGTTTCTTTATGGGGTAACAAAAATGTTCTGAAATAAAGAACGTTTATTGCAAATGTTTATTGCAAAGACTGAAGTTTTGAAGGACTTCATTCTTCTTGGATCAACTATCAACACTAAGGAAGCAGCAATCAAGAAATCAAACGATGTATTGCATTA
>NW_006408760.1:2160020-2171204 GCF_000296735.1 Chrysochloris asiatica
ATCTTTCTCCCGCGGAGCAGCTGGTAGTTTCGAACCGCTGACCTTAAGGTTCGCAGCCCGATTCGTAACCACTACGCTACCAGAGCTCCTTAAAATTAATGGGATAAAAATAAGCATTTATTCTGCCTTATAAATATTTCAGGGCATTAAATTTACAAAAAAATTCAGTAAATGAGGAAGAAAAACAGCTAACAAATGTAGAAGAAATAAAAAAATCTGTAAGCCTACACTTAGTAACATCTAATGAAATTATTGATATAAACAAAGATGTTTAGCTTCTGTTAAAAATCATCAGAAAATATATGAATAGGAAGCCCTTTTAGAACTAAAATAATTACAAACATACTGCTACCTGGGCTTGCTGGTGGTGATGGTGTTAAGTGTCTATTCAAACTCACAAAGTCCCTATTTAGGGCTTCCAAGGAGGAACCAGCAAGCTTGAATAGCCCAACTTGTGGTTCAAAGAGACCTTGCAGTCCAGCCCATTAGCCCACAGCACCACACCAGGACTCCCTATCTGCACACAAGAGGCATAAAACCTAACTTCGAAGAGAGGAATCAAGCAGTCACCATAATAAGCAACTAGATACTAGAGTCCTGGTGTGGTGCTACAGGTTAATGCACTGGACAGCAAGGTCCATTTAAACCACAACATCAGCAGTTCAAGCTCAGCAGACACTCCTTTGAAACCCTACACAGGGTTGCTATGAGTTGGAACTGACTTGACAGCAAGTACCAACAACAGCTACTACAGGTGTTCAAAAACAAGGCAGTATGTGATATAGAATCATCTACAATGTAGTCTGGTGTCCTGGTGTGACACTGTGGATTAATGCGCTGGAAAGCAAAGTTGGTTTGAACTGCAAGGTCAGTGGTTCAAGCACACCAGCTGCTCCTCAGAAACCCTATACAAGGCTACTTTGGGTTTGAACCAACTCAGTGGCACTTAATAACAATGTAGTCTAGTTGAAAATGTTTAACCTGACACTATCAAACCATTAGCATGGGTCTGATGTTGTGTGCTGTCAAGAGGGTTATGACTTATAGCAACCCTGTGCGCGGTGACAGCAAGAAGCTACTGGTGTTTCAAACACCAGTCTTCAAGTTAGCAGCCCAATGCTTATCCTACAGTGCCATACCAGGACTCCAACTGGTGCTAAAGGATGTAGTCGTTGTTGTTAATTGTCTTTCAGTCATTTCCCACTCATAGTGACCCAAGGAGCAACTGGTAAGCTTTAGCTACCAACCATGTGGTTCTAACCGGCCTTATAGTTCAGCGCATTAACACACAACACCACACTAGAAAACTGAAGGATATAGTAAAACAAGTTAAATGACACTCATAAGGAAGCAATCATATAAATCCAGACAGTGGAGGGTAAGCACCCTACTCTCTTTGGTGAAGCACTTGTTATTGGTAAGTGCTGTCGAGTTGGTTCTGACCATAGATAGGGTTTCTGACCATAGACAGACTGATATTAGATAAACTGGTCTTAGTAAATGTAATAATATTAAATTACTATCTGTGTTTTAGAGGTACATATTATCTAAGGGTTGAATGTTAAAATGTCTCAAAAATACTTCAGATTAATACTTCAGTTTAGAGGACAACTGAAAAATACAGCAACTAAGCTATCATAGCAAGTGAAATAATTTAGTAAAATAATGATTCCATAAGTTAGTAAATTAATAAAAAATAATTTTAAGTATACAATTATACAATTTATATATGTAAAGTGCCATTGAGTGGGTTCCAACTCGTAGTAACCCTACATACGATTTCAGAGGAACAGCTGGTTAGTCTGAACCACCAACTTTATGATTCAAATCAACTTTATGGTCCAGTGTATATCCTACAAGATTCCAATTATGCAACTAAAGCAGGTGAATTTTAAGGTGTCTAAAGTCTGGGAGCTTAGTGGTTACGAATCGGGCTGTGTACCGCAAGGTCAGGAGTTCGAAACTACCAGCGGTTCCGCGGGAGAAAGATGAGGCTTTCTGCTCCCGTAAAGATTACAGCCTTGGAAACCCTATGCAGGGTCGCTATGAGTCAGAACCGACTCCACGGCACTTATCAACAACAACAAAATTATACCTTCAATATTTTTTTAAATTCTCATTCTTCAAGGATGAGTAACAAATTTTTTTAAAATTTGAAAAAATTAGCAGTCCTGGTGTGGCAATGTAAAATCAATGGACCATATGGTAGGTTTGAACCACAAGAGGGTTAGCAGTTCAAATTCATCAGACACTCCTTGGAAACCCTATACAGGGACGCTGTGAGTTGGAATCAACTTGAAGGCATTTAACAACACAAAAAAGGTAATGTGCTAGACATTGAGAATAAGAAATTAAAACAACAAGATCCTCACCTTAAGGAAATTATAACCTGATATAAACTAAGTATGACACTGACAGCAGAACTGTAATATCCTAAAAGAACCAAGGGAAGTCTATTGAGAAATGATGACACATACCTTGAGTACCTGTTCTTGAACCTTCTTTTGCTTTTTCTTTGGAGCAAATATCTGATCATATTCTTCTGTATATTCCAGAAGCCACTTGCTTGGCTTCCTAAGGCGTTTCTTCTCTGAGCGCACAGCTAAAACAAGAGTTGAGTATTAAGCAATATGCTATAAAAACAACTGTTTTCATGCATCTATCCCCATACTCCCAAAGGTACAGAGGTGGAAACACACATCACAAAAACAAAACAAACAAACAAATAAAAACTGTGGCTTAAGTCAAGGGGGCTTTAAAAGGTTTGTGAAAAATCAAAAGATAATAGAAAATTTCCATGAAATTTTTGAAGCTGCTTCATGTACAATAAAGAGAGTATGGACAACTTGCATTATATATACACATATACCGCACCCTAACTTAAGGAAAGGTTTAAAATAAACCTTTTCTTTATTTTAAAACTAGCAGTATACAGTTACTAATACTTGTACAAATAAAATGAACATATTTAACAACAAAAAAAAACCTTCTAAATAAACATAAAATATTCCATGGATTATTTTGATTAAAACCTCCTTAAAACATTTTGTGCTAGATATTTTACCTAATGAGCAATACCTGCATGAATTTCAAAAGCACTTCATGTATTATGAAGTAGATATGGTTTTGGAATAAAACAAGCACAACCTGTGTAAATCTGAATATTAAGTCGCTATGAGTCAAACTGACTCAACGGCAAGTACAACAAGTACATGGGTTTAGAATGAGTTTCACATTAAAACGGAAAAATAAATTTCTAAAAAAAAATCATTAAGAAATAAAAACTTAATATGTATTTCCTGGTATGGCATTGCAAGTTCAGTGGGTCAAAGCCACTCCTTTGAAACCCTATACAACAGGGTCTCTATAGTCGGAAACAACAATGGTATTTAATTAACAACCTATATATCACTATCACAATGAAATTTTAAAAAATACGTTATATACGTCTAAGACAGGAGAATCTTATAAAAATAGAATTGGGGCATTTTTTTAAATGGTCATGTTTTACAGTAAAATTTTCATACCATTTTTTTCTTTGCATTAATGGTATAATAAATATCATTTCTCTATAAAATTCTGTACTAGTTTTAATTCATAATATATACTACAGTTATATTAACAAACTTTAAAGTAAACTGTGAGCAAAAGCTAGTGCCTACAGGATGCAGGTCTGGTAATGTACTTAACAACAATTAGCTATTGAAACTCCTATGGAAGACAGTTCTACTCATATACATAGGGCTGTTATAAGTTGGATTCCAATTGACAGTAACTGGTTATTTGTTGGTATGAAGAGAACAGTAGTTAAAGGGAGATTAAACTAAGGCCCCCAAAGGACTCTACTCTGAGGATAATGGCAAAGATAAGTAAACATCCTGGAGTCCTGGTGTGACGCTGCAGGTTAACACAGTAGACTGACTGCAAGGTTGGTACCTCAAGTTTACCAGCTGCTCCTAGGAAACTCAAAACAACTCTATGGCACTTGACAACAACAATAACAACAAAGTGAACATCCCAGCAGCAGCATCTCTACATCTGGAGACTAAAGGAAAAGTTTCCTTGACATAAGTGAGATAAAGTCCTTGAGATGTTGTAGACATAGGCTGACTCTCTTATGGATTTGCAGCCTGATGGTCCAAGAACTTGAAGCTCTCCCAGGTGTTTTTCATCAATACATTTCAATAAATGGTAATGAAATGATATAGGATGAATGTAAAGCTAATGCTCTCCCATGTAAACTATCACATAATTCACAATAAAACATTAAAAAAAACAAAAAAACAAGCTTGGTCTCTTTAAAAATTATTTTGAGTTTTGTTGCACATTTTCTTTCATGATATCCAGGACATTCCATTGTGATCACTTTCATAAGAGCGGTAGTGAGAGCTGGAAACCTTCTTGTTCTTCTGGTCTCAGGGTCAAGGAAACTGATGTGATCCATTAGCCGACTGGACTTATTGTTTCCAAGCATTGTCAGTTTCCCTCATACTTCTTTCACCCATCCAGTATCTTTTAATTTCATTTTCCTACTAATTTTTTAAAGTTGATTAATATTTAATATAATTTTGTTGTTGTTGTTGAATAACTCAGCAAAATAAAATGCCAGTTTATTGTTGCACAACATTGTTTCACACATACATCAAACAGGTCAAAAATAATAAACAGCAACTTCATAGACCAAAAAAAAAAAAGGAAAAGAAACTTTATCCTTCGCCTTTTATAACCATTTCATACAAACCAACTACTTATAGTATAGCTAGGTACATACACAAAAAAAGTTACTGAAATGCTTGGAATAAGATTGTAGCTTTTGTTTTTTGTTTTTTTTTAACAAGGTTTTTTTGTTTTTTTTCCTCCCTTGAGATTATAATGAACATGGTCACACCACAAGTAAAGTAAAGTTAAATTAGGACAGAGAATACTCCAAACAAAGGATGGTTTGGTCATCAGAGATCATTACAAATGGCTGACCCCTAACAATATGTATAAAAATATAAAATGTAAATAAAAAATACAAATTATCCTCTTTAAAGTACTTTTAAGAAAAAAAGCAGGGCCTTGGAAGTTTTGGTTCTTTTTTCTTTCCTGTTGCAAATTCACATTGTGGTTTTGGTTGGGTGCCAGTGGCGCTGACCAAAATGGGTGGGTGGGACTCTCTACTCCAAGGTGACCACCTCTTCCCCACCTTCTTGTACCTCATTGTCAGCCTCCTATTCCTTATTTTCCTCGTTAGTGTTCCCATTAGTGGGTGCATCTCTTCCATTTTCTGTTTCCTCCACAACCTCCTTCTTCTCCTTTAAGTCCTTGGTGGTAATATCCAAGCTGGTGTCCACATCTGCATCTGACATGCTGGGGCATGTCAGTGATCCGATACAGAGGATGATAAAGAGAGTGTGAGTTCGGGGACTCTGGCGAGAGGAGCCACATTCCACATCAGCGTAGAAGGAGAAATGCAGCAGAGGTGGCTGCACATAACACGGAGCTGGACCCAGAACCAAGAACAATGCAAAGATGGCTTTTCAAAGCAACCAATCCGATTAATAATAATTTTTGAGACACAACTATTAGTAAATATAACCAAAAATAAGAAAAAACAAAGACAATGAGTAAAAACTGGCATCTATTATTCTGATTGACACACAGCTCATTCTCTCAGATTTTTGTTCAAATACAACCACCTCAGACAAGTCTACTGTGTTCATTCTATTTAAAACCTAAAATCTCAGCATTCCCCACCTCCCTAACTGCTTTATTTTCTTATGTATCCCCTTGTTTATCAAAAACTGTTATTGTCAGAATAAATGCAAAGCAGACATTATTGTTCATCCACATAAAGGACATAACATCAAAATGAAGTAAGTAAAATACTGTGGGTGCAGCAAGGAGAATCAAATCTGAATCTGACTCATTAGATATAACTAGAAGAGTCTCTGAAGAAAGGCCTGGCAAATTACTTCTAAAAGATCACCCACTGAAAACCCTATAACAACATATGAGAGTACTATGAGTCAGAACTGACTCAACAGTAACTGAGTTTTTTAAACAATTAAAGAGGAAATACAAGAGGGTCAAAGGAACATAATAAAATGATACCACATCGATTGAATCAGCAAAATACAGACTGTGGGAAAATCTACAGAACAAATCTTCAGTAAATAAATTGCAAGGGCGCTTTGAATCTTTTATTATCCCTGCCTGTTCTATATATTAGGTTATTCTAAAATTTAAAATATGCATTTGTAATTTATAGAAAAATTAAAGTTCAAAATTAATCGGTATCTTTAACACCTTCCCAGACAGTAAAAGGAAATGACTTCCATCTACACCTCCATCCCAACGAAAAATTTATTAGCAACCGTATATAGGATTTGAACAGTCAAACTGTATTAAGGAGTTCGTTCAGCAACACACCAATACTGAAAAATACTTCATATACAAAAATAGTAATGACAAACTTCCATATATGTCTATAACCCAGCTTCAACAACTGCAAACTCAAGATCAATTCTGTTTCATCTATCTCTCACTCTTTGCCTTAGTCAAGTAACTTTAACACTTTCAAAACCATATTATGTTCTGCCTTGCTTTTCTGTTTAAAGTATGTGTTCTCAGTAATAGAAAGCAATTTGAATGAAGTGGGAAAACATTTTTTTTGATGCTAATATGGACTTTGACATACCATTGTTGTTGTTAAAACTCACTGAGTCAGTTCCAACTCATAGAGACTCTGTATAGGGTTTGTGAGTTAGAATCTAGTTTGAAACACTGATCTACCTTGCAGTTCAAATCTACTTTGAGGTTGCGTGCTTAACCTACACAGTGCCATACCAGGACTCCTTGGGACACAAATGTTCCGAAAGGTTTGTACTGCTAGTTGATGTGGGGTAAGAACTATTTCTTGATATTCATATAGTTATATAAGTCTCCACCACATAGAAAGCACACATTAAAAGTAGGATAACTTCGCATTAAACCTTAGAGGTTAAAAACTACAGGTCAGTCACATTGATCATAAAAGACTTAAAATAGCTCCCAGAAAGACAATGATATCATCTTTTTTTGATTCAATATGTATCTCTAAATGCATACTTACTTAGTACAAGAGGGCGTCAAAAAGGTCACGGAAAAATGGAAATGAACAGGAATGGAATTTTCTCACGAACTTTTTGAAGCCCCTTCACATTCACTCACTAAAAATGTCATCCCAATACTATCTAATCCTATCCCTTGGTCTATGTACACGTTCCTCATGAGCACAGTTAAGTGTTCTGGAATACTCATACTACACAATGTTGTTCATAGCTTGTCATGACCCACACAATCAAAAGACTTTGTGTAGTCAATAAAGCACAGGTAAACATCTTCCAGGTATTCTCTGCTTTCAGCCAAGATCCATCGGACATCAGCAATGATATCCCCTCCTCCTTCCACGTTGTCTTCTGAATCTAGCTTGAACCTCTGGAAGTGAGAGAACTTTGTCAAGGTATGGTAGCAGCCATTTTGGCTTACCTTTAGTAGCACTAACTCGCACAGGATGTCAATGATAATTTCCGATGATTTCTTCTGCATTCACATGGGTCACCTCTCTTTGGAGATGGGCACAGATACAATCTCTTTCATTCAATTGGCCACACAGTTCTCTTCCAAATTTCTTGGCATAAATGAGTGAGTCTATCGAGTGCTGCATCAGTTTGTTGAAAGATTCCAATATGTATTCCATCAATTCCTGGTGTTTTGTCCTTTGCCAATACATTCAGTACACCTTGAAGTTCTTTCTGCCTTTAGGCTCTTGATCATATGCCAACTCTTAAAATGGTTGAACATCAACCTTTTTTTTTTTTGATACTGTGGCTCTGTGTATTCTATTGATGCTTTCTGTGTCACTCAATAATTTAACCAAAGAATCTTTCAATACTAATACCAATCCTTTAATACCGCAAGTCAAGGCTTGAATTTTTTCTTCAGTTCCCTCAGCTTGAGAAAGGCTGAGCGTGTTCTTCCCTTTTGGTTTTCTAACTCCAGGTCTTTGCACATGTCCTTATACTACTTGAATGTGTCTTCTTAACACGACCTTTGCTATGTTCTGTTCAGCGCTTGGTCCTCGTCACTTCTTCCATTTGGTTTTGCTTCTGCACACTACAGACCAAGTTTCAGAATCTCTTCTGACATTCATTTTGGTCTTTTCCTTCTTTCTTATATTCTTGATGACCTTTTGCTTTCTTCCTGCTTGATATTCTTGATGATATGCCAAAACTCTTCTGGTCTTCGATCTTTCGTATCTAATGCATCATATCATGTTCTTCAGATGATTCCAAAATTCAGGTTGGATATACTCAAGGTCAAGGAGCTCTGGTAGTATAGTGGTTATGAATCAGACTGATAACCTCAAGGTCAGTAGTTCGAATCTACCAGCAGTTCCACGCGAGAAAGATGAGGCTTTCTGCTCCCGTAAGGATTTACAGCCTTGGAAACCCTGTACAGGGTCGCTATGGTTGGAACCAACTCAACTTAACAACAATAACAACAAACCTCAATTAAGTGCCTGAATGCACCCCATACTACAAGCCAGGCTCCTACCCTAAGTGACTCAGCTTTACTTGCTCCGTGCGATGGGAAGCCCAACGTTCTATCTCATGCTCTGGACTCTTGGTTCTGTTACTGCTTCTCTGCTACTCCTCTCCTCTATCATAGCTTTCTGTCCCTGGGTCGAGGAGGTTCAATGCCCAAGAATCTCAGGGTACAAAGGACGTATTCCATTCCTCGTTCATCTTCATTGGTGGTAATGGAGGTAGTGGTGACAGTGTGCTGTGGAGTTCATTACAACGCATAGTGACTCTGTATAGGATTTCCGAGGCTGTAAATCTTTATAGGAGCAGAATGTCTCATCTTTCTCCCACACATCAGGTGGTAATTTAAACTACTGACCCTGATTTGGAACCATTACACTACCAGAGCTCCTTTGATGGCAACGAGACCCCCTATTTCTTCTTTGAAGATGGCTCATTTTATACCCAGTAGAGTTACAGGTTTTACAATCGCAGTTAATCTGTTAAGTCCTCAAAACTGAATCTTATAATCCTGTCAAATTCTTCCCTCACCTGCTTTTTCCCAGACTTATCAGGATAAATGCTGTTTGGTGGGAATTAACATTAACTGCACTACAAACCCAAATATCCATTAACTGATGAATAGGTGAATAAAGTTTGATTATGCCCATACCATAGGAAATTATTTGGCATTCAAAAGGAATTAAATCCTGATATATGCTACAGTACGGAAGAACGTTGAAAATATCCTAAGTGAAATAAGCTTCCATGTAACATAATTCCACTTACATAGAATGTATACAATGAAAGCAGACTGAGTATCAAGCAAATTATTTACTTTGAAGACAGCAAGGAAAGAAAAGTCAGTCCATCAGGGGAAAAAACCTTCTAAGACTGAAACTCAAAGAACCCACAAGCAATCTAGTATGCTCACTGGTGATCACCCTGGTCTACTTGTGAATGGAAGTAGGGAAAATGCAGCAGTGAAAACATGGGCTTTATTAGGCCATGTTCTATTGGCCCCCTTGACCTGGAGGTGAGAGAGAGAACAGAAGGGCTGGCTGGCATTAAGTTCAAGGAGCTGTGTGAACTCCTGAGCCCATGGGCACTAACTTAGCCCCTGCAGGAGCTAGGGCTGAGAGTAAAGTGGCGAGTTGGCCTGAACTACAGGGAGGTATACATGAACTCCCAAACTTGCAGCCAGTACCTATCTGACCTAGGTTGGATGGTTGTTAGCAGGCCAGAACTTGAACCTGAGGAAGATAAAGATGTTTGATACTGTGTGCCTGGGGGTAGGAGGCTGCCTGGTAGAATGGGCACTTTGGACATTTTAATGAATATATATAGAGAGGGAGAGGAACCAACTCAAGGGCACTTAAAATTTATCTATTTGTTTTCTAAGTGTACATCAAACATTTTTGCCTAGTTCATTTGTGACATAAAAGATGTAAAATGGGGAGCTACAAAGAAGAATTAGGATAAATGTTAGAGGAAGGAATTGTAATCACTGAAATGAAACAAGGTGTGTAATTTGCTGACTCTAATAGAGAGCTGATAATCTTATCTGTAAATTTTCACCCAATTCACAATAAAAAGTTACAAAGGAGAACAAACAAGATGGTGGACCAGGTGGAAGTGGAATGAGGAACTTCGTCAGCAAAAAGAAAGAATACCGGACAAAGGAGGCTCCGGATTGTGCCAGAACTCTGAACCACATATAAAGGAATATTTAGAAGGTTGAAAGGCTTACAGCTAGGGTAACTGGTAGCAGAAGCAAGAAATCCATTGCTTTCTAATTCAAAACGATCAGCTACGCTCGGAGTCGCCATATTGGAACAGACCAAGTGGAGGAGGGATCAGAGCAGCCACGGACGCCTGACAGAAGAACGGAGATAAAGGTGTGGCCATTCTTTTTTGTTGCATGGAGGGGATTCTAACCACGGCAATGAAGCGATACATGATACGATAAATGTAAAGCTAATGTTCTCCCATGTAAACTATCACGTAATTGACAATAAAACATTTAAAAAAAAAAAGAAAAGAACACCAAAACATGCAGACAGTACCCATTTGACCTAGCCTCAATGGCTTGATAATCAGAACTTGACTAGAGGAAGATATAAAAAAAAATTATTTTTGATAAAGGAAACAAGGGTAAATTGTTACAATTTGATGAACGTGACCTATACTTATGGAGATAGTAACTTAAATACCAGCAGAAAGGAAAGGAGGCTTCACATCAAGTATCAATACTATCACCTCTGTGCATATGGTAGATAGGGATGGGCAACTTAAGACATTGGCTACCTAAAATGAGCGGGTAATAAAGGCACCAAGTGACTGGTTTACAAGGTTTCAAGAGGGAGTTTAGTTTAAGAGAATGGGGGCTAGGGGGGGGAGGTTTCATCTTGTGTAGATGGGTCTGATGAAAAGAGATGGGGATAAGATCCTTATGATTCAATAGAGAGTAATTGTCATCATGACTAATTGCGACTGTCACAATTGTAAAGGTAGAAGTTTTGTAACAAAAACAGCGGGGGTGGTTAATCTTACAGTCCAGAAACAGAGGACCCTAGGACCATCAAGCAAGAACAACACAAACAGAATGCAGGACCTTATCCGGAGCTCTGGTAGC
>NW_006408760.1:2172779-2181384 GCF_000296735.1 Chrysochloris asiatica
CAACAGTAGTGAGGTTGGCCCAGGATCAGGCAGTGTTTCGTTTCGCTGTGCATAAGGTTTCTATGAGTTGGTACCACTCAAAGGCATCTAACAACAACAACAAGAACATTGCAAATGTACTAAAAACCACTGAGTTATAAACTTTAAAAGGTTGAATTTTATGACAGTGGTGGTAGTGTGCTGTGGAATCCGTTTCAACTCCAAGTGACCAAGTGTCGCTGTATAGGGTTTCTGAGGCTGTAAATATTTATGGAAGTAGAAAGCCTCATCTTTCTCCCATGAACAGCTGGTAGTTTTGAACTGCTAAACTTGACATTAGGAGCTCAACTCGTAACCACTATGCTACCAGAGCATTAGAGAAATAAAATAATCTAATAAATAATTTTTGGGAAGTCTTATGTTTAAGGATAAGTTTTAGCCTAAAAAACTACAACGTGAAACAGGAATGTCTTTAAAGACTTCTGCTAGTTCTCTTCTACTCCTGCAGGAGTACAAGTTGGTACTTCAGCATTCTTATGTATTCTCAAACCTCATTACAGAAAGAATTTGAGACACGTAGAATACTTTCACCATAAACATCAATAACACCTAGACCTCTAGGAACTCCATCTAGGGCCAGAAACTCCACTGTCACATTCCTCCTACACCTACCTTTTGAGGTTCTTTGTTAGCAGGAAGCCCCAGGTTTCTCTTCTCTAACAGCCGCAATGGTTTTTGTTGTTCTCTTTTCATTGTTTTATTTATTCTTTCTGTTTCTTTTCCTCATACTTTATCCTTTCTACCTGTTGTTTTGTTCATTCTTTTCTTATTGCATTCTCTCTTTCTTTCTCATTTTGATCCTTCTTTACTCACTACTCTGCTCTCCTTTTCTCATCTTCGCTGTCCCTGGTTTTTCTAAGTTTTTTCATTTCATTCTAAATCCACTTACTATTCCTCTTTTCACTTTTTAGTTACTATATTCTTCTTTTCTGGTTGTCACCTGTTTTTACTTCATTTTCCCCTTTATTCTTTTCTCTTTTCATTGCTGATTGCTTATTTTTTTTATTCTGCTTTGTTTTCTTGAGTGTGTGTGCCTGAGGGGGGGGGGGGGGTTTCTCTTCTTTCCCACCTGACAAGAGACAGCAATTGTGCATATGCAACCCAGCCACAATCATCCCCTCCACAGCACCACATATTGTGGCAAGAGGCAATATCACCTCCTATGCTACCTGATCAATGATATAATAGTAGCCATCACCAGCTAAATCCATGATAAACTAACTGAAGTGTGTGAACAGAAAATGGATACGATACTTGTGCAAGTACTTTTATTCTCTAACTACATAGCACAGGAGACAGTTGGGGAGAAACTAAGAATATAAACATCAATTAAATATACGGGGGAAAAAAATGTCCTACAATGTCCCAGAGCCAACAGACAATATTAATCACACGACGAATCACCAAGGTGCAGAGCCAGAAAATTTCTGAGAAAGACAAGGTTATGGAACTGAAAAGAATGATACTTAGATACCTTCAACAGGAAAACAAAGAGAACACAGAGAAAACTTTAGAAAAATTCAGGAACAAGTATAAGAACAAACAGACAAAATAAATGCAAATTTAAAAATACAAACCTGAAATTCAAAATCCAGAAGATTAATACTAAGCTCTCAGAAACGGACAATGTATTGAAATGGTAACAGAGTAGATTCGAATCAATGGAATCCCAAGTTAGTGAGCATGAAAGATAAATCTCTCAATACTAGTACGTTAGAAGAACAATCAGGCTTTCTTTTTTTTTTTCACTATTTCTTTCTAAGAGTTAGGTGGAAACCATGAAGAAAAATAACTTGCAGGTAATCAGAATTCTAAAACAGGAGTATTCTATAAAAAGCACAGAGAAAATCGCACAAGAGATGTTGGAAGAAAACTTCCCTAACATCACGAAAGATGGGAAGATAATCTTTCAAGAAGCTGAAAGAAACCCCTAAATAAGACTGATCTGAAAGAAAAATCACCAATACAGATCAAACTTTCGAAAACCAAAACTAAGGAAAGAATCGTGAGAGCAGCTCAATAACAACAAAAAGTTACCAACAAAGGAGAACCAATAAGACTAAGCTCTGAATTCTCAGCAGGAACACATACAGGCAAGAAAGCAATATGATGACATATACAAAACTGTGAAAGAAAATATTCATGGGATAGAGGGTATTCACATGTTGACAGGGGTGATAGGGCAGGTAGTATACAATAGGAGGGTGATTCACAGAGGAAGGATCAAGGTAGTGAGACACAGAGAGGAATACAAGGATTGAAGGGGATTGGGAGGTAAATACTGTTAAATCTGATGGTACATGGAGGAAATTGTAATCATTTTAATGAAGCAGAGACTATGATTTGTTGAATGTAAAACTGATAATCTGCTCTGTATACCTTCTCACAATAAAAAGCTTAAAAACAAAAAAAAGCACACACTTTTATCAACTAAGAGACGGACTAAGAGCTGGTGGCCAGGAGCAGACTTGCAGAATGCGCCCTTTGGAGATGTAATTTATTATATATGTCTGAGTGGGGTTTTTTGTTTGTGTGTTTTCTAAAAAAAGCTAAAGTTGATAAAGAGAAATACTTTTAACTGATGGTATATGGAGGGGATTATAATCAATGTAATGAAACAAGTTATATGAATTGTTGAATGTGAAAGTGATGATGTGCCCTGTAAACTTTCACTCAATCCACAATAAAAAAACCTTAAAAAAAAAAAAAAAGACTAAGATGAAAGTTTTAGTAAGTAACTCAAATTTAATATTTTTTAAAAGTCTGGCATCAAAATTTGCTTTTTGTTTTCTATACACTCACTAACAACTAGATTTAAATTTCTCAAATTCAAGTGACAGCACCAATCCAAAACAAAATCCACTGCCACTAAATACATTTCTACACAAAGTGACTCTTTAATACAGAATAGAACTACTCCTGGAGTTTCTGAGACAGTACATTTTTATGGAAGCAAACAGCCACATCTTTCATCTGTGGAATGAAAGGTGTGCGGTGGTTCAACCATTAACCTCTTCAGTCCAATTAATTACCAGCTGCAGCACCAGGGTCTCATATACCTTCTCAGTCACCTGTATTAACTAAGCCCCCCAAATTTTGTAGATTATGGGGAACAAGAGCAAAAAATGTTTTTGGAACATACTAAAAGCAAAAAAAAAAAAAAAAAGTTTGGTAATTAATTTCTGAGAGTTGTGTACGTATCTGATTCTCAAAATTCAGATCCTTCTACATATAGCCCTTTCTTTATATCATGATAATCCTTTCATTCCAGTTTACCCTTAATCCTTCCATTAAAACAGACCCATTTTAAATGGACAATATTATCATCTTCCCTGATCCCTTTCTACCACAGTTGAAAGTGCTTACCTGGTTCCGTGAGCTCAGTCTGTGGGGTCAAACTGGGAATTCCTGGCTCCTTTTCCATTTCCTCAATGCTGGCATTGGTTTTATCACAAACATTCAACCGGGGCACAGCTGAATCTAAGCTGCCTGTACAATTTGGGTCTGTCAGCCCATTTTCTAAGATGTTTGTGGAAGTAGATCTATGCTCAGGTAGATCATCCCCCTTCTGCACAGGATCACCAGGAAGCAAGACCCCAAAGACACCTTCAGAGTTTTCTTTCTCCTTAAATCTGTTAGTGCGCTTACGAGGTTTAGTGCGCCTTTGGTTTAAACGCTGCCACCGCTTTTTAGGCACCACTTGATGAACACCAGTGTGTTCATCATTCTCACTAGGCATTTCAGAGTCCAGCTCTGGGCCTTTTCTGTTTTCAAAAGATGGGGCTTTTTCAGGAATTTTATTAGAGTCAGACTGTCCGATCTTGTCATCAAAATGAAGATCAGAAAAATGTGCAGAATCTTCACTTGTTAAGTGGCCCTTTAATTGAAGTTCTTCTTTACCAGGATCTTCTCCCCCACCCCTTGAAGACACACAAACTGAGCCTCCACTTTCTTTCTCTCCCTGCAGTGCAGCCTCAAGAGTCACACCTGGTAGCCGGTTCAGTTTTCTCTTGCGCTCTGTCTTTAAGGCTTTCCGGTTCACTGTGTTCTTTCCCAAGTGGGAAAAACCATCTTGCAATTTGGATAACGGCTTTGATCGCCCACAGTTTCGTCTAGTAACACAGTTTGAACGACTTTTGCCAGGAGCAGAGAGGTCTCTTCTGTCAGACACTAAGCCAGGTAAGGAGGTAGACAACTCCCCAGACAGTGCAGAATTGGCCCCACTAGGGCTGGGATGTGCTGAGTCCTGAGTGCCATCTCCATTTTTTCCTGAACTGTGGGTGGAACCACCTGTAGTCAACACCTTGGGAGCTCCTGAAGGAGTACTAGAAGAACAATCCACAAGACCAGGACTCCGGTAGGAGACCAAGTTTTGAGCAGTCATCAACCGTTGCTCCTTGGTCTTATTATCATGCATATCTTTCAACATCATTAGCAATGTACTGAATTTGTAGTCTGGTTCAATAGGTATATGATTCTGGCCAGAGGCAGAAGTAAAAAGTAATGGTTTTGATGGCTTTGATGTTCCAGAGTCACTGACATCTTCACTTAAGGATCTATAGGAGAGTTCCTTCAACTCGGAGAGAACATGTTTTACCACTGCTGTTTCAATGTCACTAGAATCCCTGGTTTTCTCATGCATGTTGCTCAGTAGTTTTAGTCCATCGACTTTCCCACTTTTGGAAATGCTGACCAAAGAAGAGCCTTTGGTATCAGAAGAGCAGCATTTCAAACTAGAGTCCTCATTTGTAATCGAAGGTTCAGCCACAACTGGATTTTCTTTGTGTTTGCACTTTATACTTCGGATCTTGGGTTGCTTGCTTTTTGAAGGTAGTAGAACTTGATTTGTAGTTCTACCCTTTATTAGTGAGTTCTCACTGGAAATTATCGATGAATTGAATTTTGGAGGGAGACTGTCATTTGTAAAATCTGATGAGGACTTGCAAGTAAGGGTGGATACCTTAAGATCAGAGAGATTACCCTGAGATGTCTCAGTTCCAGGTTCGGCTATCTTAGTGCAATCCATTAAGTGGTCTGTATGTGAGTTGGTAATGAGTGACTTCTGCTTTGCTTTTACCCTAGTGTTTGTGGTAGGAAACCGAGAATACTTTGTCTTTTCATCTTTCTGAATGGATAACATGTTCTCTGTTCTCTCAAAAGCATCTGTAATTTCAAGGACACTGCTATCAGACTCTGAACTATGATCTAGAGGATCCAGATCACTGCTTCCATCATCAGAAGTCGTACAAATGCTAATGGAATCACTTCGCTTTTCTTCATCACCTGCTTCAATATAGCAGAGTTGTACCTTTGAACTACAAACCAGACCTCGTTGGGGTTTCTTCTGATCCCCAGGTTTAGAGATCAAGGCACCCTCAGGCAAGCCCAGTAAAGAGTCACAATTTGAACTCTCAAAGTCTGTCTTTGCAGTGTTTTTTCCACAAGAAGGAAATAGAAAATTTCTTGGGGCACTATTGGAACCTGTGAGGCTATTTGCAATCCTGGAAAGTTCATTAGAAGCCTGCTTATCAGACACATCCCCAGAAATAAAATTTAGACCAAGGTTCTCTGGAATCTTTCCTCTCCGTTCTTCCTTATGTGCTTCAAATTGCATGTGGCTTTTTTTCAAACTAGTCCTTTTTGGATTATCAGAGCTCTTTCTGACTCGAGACTTAGCACAAGGCTTTTCCTTTTCATCTGCAGAATGTTCAGAGTCAAAAGCAAGAGAATTCAAGCAGCCATTAAGTAACAAATCATGTTCTGATTCAGGGTCATTTGCGCAATCTTCAAATGGCATATCCTCCTCACTATCCAACTTGTTTGAACTTCTGACACATTTTCGGTTCTTTGACTCTTTAGGAACATCATATTGTTCAGCAAGACCAACACTGGCTTCCCATTTGCTCAAAATTTTCTGAGGTACCTTAAAATTTAAAGGAGAAAGAAAAAAAAGATTTAATTATGAAACAAATGGGTGAGAGAACAGAGAAATGATCGGTAATAAACATTTCTCAAAAGAAAAAGCTTTCCCAAGCCTTGTTGCAATTCTCCAAGGCCTGATAATGGGAATGGATCAGATAGTTATCACCATGGTTGGCTGGTTGGTTATGTGCCGTGGAGGAGTCGGTTCTAACTCAAAGCGACCCTGTACAGGGTTTCTGAGGCTATAAAACTTAATGGGAGCAGAAAGCCTCATCTTTCTCCTGCAGAGCATCTGGTAGTTTCTAAAAGCTGACCTTGAGGTTTGCAGACCAATTTGTAAAACCACTACCATAGGTTAATCAAAACTTACCACCTAATGGGGATTCCCCCAACACTACTGCTACCACTATGATGATCTATCAATAAAGGAAAAGTGAATCCTATAAACCTTCCATCTTCCCTGCCTCTATAAACACGTAAAAATAGGTCATAACATAGATTAAAATGGAAAACATCACCATCTAAATCAAGAATTACTCAGACCCTTCTGGCCTATCCCCCTGTACCTTATAACCAAGATTCATTTTCTTCCTAGTTTATGAAGGGGAAGCACATGATCAACTTTACAAAAGAGAAAACAGATAAAAAAAAGAATATAGGGGGAAAAAAGAACAGGAGAAATGTGCAAGTCAAAGCAGACAAAGGGGAACCTAAAATTTGAACCTCTGGGTTGTCACTGGCTAATCAAAACTTTTATACATAATACATACAACTTGGATTATAATCAAACTGTCTCCTAGGCATAATCAGGTTTTTGATAGCAGGGTATAACAAATTACATATGCTCATTTTTGTAGTTTCCTCACAACAAGAACTTTGAGAGACTGTACCATATACTTGATTTTCCAAATTCGTTTCTTTCCCTGGTGTCATACAATATACACAAGTTGTAATTACCAGTTAGTGCTCACAAATACTCTAAAACTCATGAAAAGATGGTCTGAACAGTATATAAAAATTCATGGAACTGGCTAAGTACACTCCTATTAATAAGAAAATAAATGACTCATCTGCTTTTTTTTTATTTATTTATTTTTTCGTCTGCTTTATTTTGCACACACTTTTACAAATTCTCATTACTATGACAAGAGTTAATCAATTTACCAGAATTTGAAATCCCTAGTGAACTCCTTTGAAAAAAAGAGTTGGTAAATCTACATAGCAAAAGGCTTGACGCGAAACAGCTCTGAAATGTCCCCATTATTAACCAATCAAAATAGGAGAAAGGATGCAATAAACCTCCTTTATTCAAGAGCACCAGATATTAATTTTTTTGGAGGAAACTTATGACACAGGGTCACTATGAGTTGGATTCAACTCGACGGCACTTAACAACAACAACAATACCTTCACAGCTTCAGAGTACTAAGATTACAAGCGAAAGGTCCTTCATAAATCAAAAAACCAACCTCATTAACCCTTGAGTCGATTCTGACTCATAGTGATCCTGCATAGGGTTATAAATATTTACTAAAGCAAAAACTATCAACTTTCTCCCATGGAACAGCTGGTAGGTTTGAACTGATGACCTTACAGTTAGCAGTCCACTGCTAACCTACAGCACTATCTAATAATCTAACATTTTATTAAAAACTGTTTGCAAGGCTTGCAGAATGTGCCCTTTGATTGTTTAAATTATTATATATTCTTGAGTGTTTTTGTGTACATCCCCCCACACCCACACAGAGATTATCATTGCACTGAAATGAAGTTATCAGCTGATATTCTCCCATATAAACTATCACTCAGGTCACAATTTAAAAAAAAAAAAAAAAATCTGCAAGTATGTAAACATAGAGTATGAAGCAGCAATGACTTCCTCTCATAAAACTGACAGTACAGAAGAGTTTTAAAGAAAATAACCCACTTTCTGCACCACAAACCATCAAGAAAAAAGAAAAACACATAAAGTTCTTAATTAAAATATAACCAGGTTAAGAAATTTAAAGGTTAAAGATTTGGGGAAAGAAAAGATAAAATAATAAAAATACGCCTAACAAAAAAGTCATCTTTCACATTTTTAAGAGATAAAATAAATCTAAAACTTAAAAACCAGAGCATTTTATAGTGATGATCACTTTATTCGTGCATATGATGGAAAGAAAAGACAGATAATGCCATACGACACTATTAAAAAAACAAAAAGCAAATATTTGCAAAGGAAACATCCTATCATACTCTACTTCTTCTCTATTTCCTCTTAGCCCAGCCACCACCTAAAAGTAGATAATTTATGAGGATTGTTTTATTTGTTTACCTTATGCCTGTATCCTTTTTCTTTCTGCTTTCCTCTTCTCCTAAGGACAGGTAGCTCTTCAAATTGATGTCTGCCTTCAAACATGACAATTGCTTTTCCAGCCACCCATGCTCTCTCAGAAGGGTCTCCAAAAGCCTCCACATAGTATTGACGGTAGGGTCTCCGGTTGGAAACTATATAAGGATAAGAGCCAGTGTTATTATTTTAAAAAGATGAATGCTCATCAACAAGTCATACCACTGTTGCCCGAGAAACCTCTGATTGCAAAGAATCAACAGGAGAGAACAAACAAGATGGCAGATCGGGTGGACGTATAGCAGAGAGCTT
>NW_006408760.1:2184407-2187202 GCF_000296735.1 Chrysochloris asiatica
AATCAATGTAATGAAACAAGTTATATGAATTGTTGAATGTGAAACTGATGATGTGCCCTGTAAACTTTCACTCAATCCACAATAAAGACCTTAAATTAAAAAAAAAAAAGAATCAACAGGCTAAAATGCCTACAGATCAAGAAAACTAAGGTATGATAAGGTACAACGAAATTTTTTAAAATTCAATTTGTAAGAGCACGGAAATATTTCAGTTTATGAAATAACTCATTGGTTATCTCTGGTGACTTGCTAAATATTCCAATATAGTTAGAAGTTGATTAACAACTCACAAAGTAAATTAAGGTAGCAGCCAATCTACCACCATCAATCAATAAAATTCTATAGCCTACATTGTCAGAAAATAGAGAGAATATATATTAAACTACATTAAAAGGAAGGATGAAATGTTTTAACATGATACTGTATATGGTGTTGGAGTCCTGGTGTGGTGCTGTGGGTTAATGCGCCAGACTGCAAAGCCGTCTGAACTGCAAAGTCGGTGGTTCAAGCTCACCAGCTGCTCCTTGGAAACTCTACACAGGGTCGCTATGGGCCAGAATTGACTCAACAGCATTTAACAACAACAACAAATATATGGTATTGCACTGTAGGATCAGCACTAGAGACTACAAAGCACAAGTTCATCAGTTCAAATCCTCCAGCTACTCCTTGTAAACCCTATACAAGGTGGTTATCAGCTAGATCAGATACTATGCTAGTTGCTACTCATGGCTTCTTCACAAAAACCCTAAGAAATAATTAGCTATCATCCCCCAAATAAACTCCAGAGAAAGCAAATATAGGAGCACATAGTAAAACACTGATCTCCTAAAAAAAACTGAATTTGATACAGCTTTAATATAGAGAAAGAAATTATCAAGGGCAATAAAAACAAAAAGAAATCAAGTCTACTTGGATGCCCAAAATTCTAAGAGTACAATTAAAAAAAATAAAAGCATCTCCCATGTAAACTATCACTCAATTCACAATAAAAACTTTGAAAAAATAAAAATAAAATCAATATAAATCCAATTCAGGAAAGATTACAACTGGATTTATTTGTTATATGTACCTTACATAAACTGAAAACTTTTAGCAGTAAACAAAAGTTGCCAAAGAATTCAAAGAAAGGGCTACACATGGTGGTAGTCGTGTGCTGTGGAGTCAGTTTCAACCGTACATAGGATTTCTGATATTATATATCTTTACTGGATCAGAAAACCTCATCTTTTTCCTGCAGAACGGATGGTAAGTTTCAAACTGCTGACCTTGAAGTTAACAGCCCAACTCATAACCACTATTAATTCCTTTGTTTAAAAATAAAAAGAGAATATAATCTTACATAAAAATTCACATCTAATTCCTTTAAAACAATCACATCCTGTTTCAAATCCCAACTCAAGAAGAGAATACAAACATATCTTTGGAAAGAAAAGCCTACTCTACTTCCATCAGAAGACAAAGAAGAAAGGGGTAATCATTTAAAAACTGAACTTCACAACAGGTTAAAAAAAAAAAACAAACTATGAATGTTTTCAAAATCCATAAACCTACAACAATTAGAACATAATCAATTGTCAAGTAAATGACAATGACAACTTCTCTCTTAAGTAGCTGTTTTCAAATGTATACAGCCAAAGCATAATGAATACTCTGTAAGTACTTTACATGAAAGTTTCTATATAAAACTTTTCTCTAAAAAATAAATTTTAATACTAATGAAAGTAAAAGCAAAAGTAAATATTAGTGCATTTTAAAAACTAGCTGTTAAAAAAAACAAGACTAAATAGACTACTACACCACAACTACTAAATTAAATTCTTCAATATAAATCCCCTAATAAGAGAATCAAAACTGATAAACTAACTATATAGGTTCTTAAACTCAATTTCCTGGAGTCCTTGTGTGTGGCACTGTAGGATAAACAATGGACTACAAACCAAAAGACAAGCAGTTCAAGTGTACCAGCTGTTCTTTGGAAACCTTAAACAGGGCTGCTATGAGTCGGAACCAACTCAATAGCACTTAACAACAAAAAACTCAATTTCAGAGGCAAATAATTCTCCAATAAACTCAACTAACACAGATTAAGTACTTATGATATGCCAGCAATCTAGGGAGAAAGGAATTCATTATGTAGTGGGTATAAATCAATTATGAGTGTGATAATTGCACTAACATAAACATTCACTTTTAAAAAATAACAATTAAAGCAGTAGTATGTAATTAGATTAAGACTGGGATGCTTGGCAGAATTTTTAAAAGGTAAACAGGTGTCAAAGAGAGAACTCCAGAATGAGGGCCCAGAACCCTGAAAGGCATCAATTAATAAAATAAAATGGAAACGCTAATAACTCTGAAAGGGAAACTAGACAAGATAAGCAGTGGCCAGGCCTGGAAATGGTTGGAAGCTACCTTAAGAGCTCGGTCATTATCCTACAGGCAATGAGGAGCTTCATTTAAACTGCAGAATCACAGGGTAATTTAAAAAAATTAAATATAACCATGACTGGCTTGCAAGGTTTCAAGAGGGAGTTTAGTTTAAGAGTATGAGGGAAAAGAGTCTCCACTGAATAGCTGTCATCTTGTCTAGAGGGGTCTGGTGAAAAGAGATGGGGATAAGATTCGTAAGATTCAATAGTGAGTAACTGTTATCATGAATAATCACGACTGTCACAATTGTAAAGGTAGAAGTTTTGTAACAAAAACAGGGGAGTGGTTAATCTTGCGAAAACAGAGGACCCTAGGACCATCAAGAAAGGAACTCACAAGCAGAATGTGGGACCTTATCCAGA
>NW_006408760.1:2187678-2188845 GCF_000296735.1 Chrysochloris asiatica
GCACACCATGTTCAAAGCAGCACTATTTACAATAGCAAAAAGATGGAAACAGCCAAAGTGCCCATCAACTGAAGAATGGATAAACAAATTGTGGTACATACACACAATGGAATATTTATACTACCTTGAAGAAGTTAAGATGCTTGGCTGCCTGTTGAAATTTGGTTCCCCTGGCATATTGCTATAAAATAGACACTGGAGGGGGAGAGAAAGGAATAGCCAGAAATACCACCATAGAAAGCTTATAAGTCCGTCTTATGCCTATATCTGATTGCTGTTATGTGCCGTGGAGTCAGTTCCAACTCATAGCGACCCTGTACAGGGTTTCCGAGGCTGTAAATCTTTACAGGAGCAGAACGCCTCATCTTTCTCCCGTGGAACAGCTGGTATTTTCCAACTGCTGACTCTGAGGTTAGCAGCCCAATTCAAAACCACTACACTACCAGAGCTACTTTATAACTGATTGGAATACCTATAAAGGGATACAATGTGCCCAGTGCAGGAGGCCTCCTGTGAAGCCTCTGCATTACACAAGACCATAGGTAGAATCCTGAACAGCATCCAGAATCTTCTGAGGGAAAATTTGAACTTGAAAGGACAAGCATACCAACCTGGAAGTGGCCAGAAAAACAGAAGATACTTCCTGAAAGTAAGACTGATAGGAAAATACAAAACAATATAGGCAGGATGACTGATTACTATAAGAACAAACAAGTGGCTCACCCAAGAGAGATCAAGGCCAGTGGTCCAGTCCCCCTCAGGGCAAACCCCCTTCTAAGACTAAGGCTCAAAAGGAATGCATGTTCTGATTGGTGACCTCAGTCATCAATGATAAGGGGAAGTGAGGGAAAAACAGCAATGAAGCAGGGACTAAGCCCTACAACACTCAGTAGACTCCTGATAACCTGGATGAAGATCTGATTGGAAAGCAGTGTGCCAAGTCCAAGGGACTCTAGGACCCAGAGTCAGTGACATAGCCAGTTACTTGTAAGCCAGTTACTTCTTGCCTCTGTAGGACCCCCTGCCCCCATTTTGGGTAGCCAATGTCCAAGTGGCCCATTCCTGTCTACTCTGTGTATGGAGGGGGTGGGATTTCCAACCCTCACAATCTAGTCCTGATAACAATTATTCATTATTGTATCACAAGAGACCTATCTGTATTTCCTT
>NW_006408760.1:2189775-2215037 GCF_000296735.1 Chrysochloris asiatica
AAAAAATCTTTTGCAATGACACATCAGACAAGGGACTCATTTCTAAAATATATAGGAAACTACAACACCTTTACAAGAAAAAGACAAATAACCCAATTAAAAAATGGGCACGGGATATGAACAGACACTTCACCAAGGGGAAGATCCAGGCAGCTAACAAACATATGAAGAAATGTTCAAGGTTTCTTTTTGAGGTATAAAAATAAAACTGTTTGTGTAGTTATGGAATTCTCCAAATATGTGAAAAATCATTAAGTTTTATGTAGTAACTGAGTGAATTATGCAGTATATTAATCCTATCTCATTAAAGTTATTTAATAATAATAAGACTTGATAACTGGTATAAGGGAACTAGAAAGAAGACAAGGATAATGCCTGGGTATTTCATTTGGTGGTAATTTGCCAAAAATGAAGAATAAATTTGTTCAAAGAGGAAATAATGTAGTTTTAGAAAAGGTAACCCTCAAGTGCCTTAAGGACAACTTGGCGAAAGATTCAAATATGAAGTTAGACATGCAGATGTGAAGTTTAGGTAAACAGTAGCAGTGTGGGCATGAATGCAGTATACTAATGGTGGTAACTCAGAGTTACTGAGATTGCCATGCAAGAAGCAAAGAGGGTCATGGATTAGTAAAACAATGAATCACAAACATTTAAAGACAATTCAAGCAAGGCGACAGTAGTGAGATTGTCCCAGGATCAGGCAGTGTTTCGTTCTGCTGTGTATAAGGTCACTATGAGTAGGTACCAACGCGATGGCACCTAACAGCAACAACAAAGATGAAAGATCAAGAATCAGTAAAAGACTATAAACAGCAAGAAAAATATGAAAATCAGTGAAGATATGGCTACAACGAGATAGAAGGAGTGGAGTGCTTTATCTGCACAAAAAAATTCAAAAGATTAGATTTTCGGATCATTAATGTATGTTAAGGAGCTCTGGTAGCGTAGTGGTTACGATCGGGCTGCTACTCTCATGGTCAGCAGTTCAAAACTACCAGCTGTTCCGCGGGAGAAAGATGAGGCTTTCTGTTCCCGTAAAGATTCACAGCCTCGGAAACCCTGTACAGGGTCGCTATGAGTCGGAACCAACAACACAGCACAAAACAACAACAACAACAACGTGTTTTAACAACAACGGCTCTGCTAAGAGCGAGACTGTTGTTTTTATCAAGAGCCAGGGAGTCGATTATGACTCATAGTGACCCTGTTTCCAAGGAGCAGCTGGTGAGCTTGAACCGCTGATCTTGTGGTTCAAACTGACCTTGCAGTCCAGCACATAGAATGAAAATAAAGAATGCCAGTTTTCAGTGAATTCACAAATAAGTGCACATTCTAGAAACGACAAAGCCAAGGGTCCTGTAAGCTTGATTATGAAAGTATGGTTGTTGTTGTTGTTAAATGCCATCAAGTTGGTTCCAACTCATTGTGATCCTGTATAGGGTTTCTGAAGAGCAATTGGTGGGTTTAACTGTTGATTTGTGGTATGCAGTCCAGTGCTAATTCTACAGCATAACACCAGGAGTGTATGAAGGTATGGTTGATATTGTTGTTGTTATGCATTATCAAATTGCTTCTGACTCACAGCAACCCTGTACAGTGTAGGATTTCTGAGGAATAGCTGGTGGGTTGGACCTGCAGACCTTGTGGCTGGCAGTCTAGTACTGATCCTACAGTGCCATACCAGAAGGTATGGTAATAGCTGCTTAAGGAAGATTTATAATAGTTATTGGGTAGGATTCTTAGGGCAGTGCTGCTATTGTGTACTGTCAAAACTGATTCTGACTCATAGCAGCTGCTGAAGGAGAGAGTAAATCTAATCCATAGGATTTTCTAGAATTCTAAGAGACAGAAAAAAATATAAAAAGATCAAACTAAAGCTAAATGAGTTAAAGCAGCCAATGAGAAGAACTGTTTCCCAAGACTTACAGAATTAGCGACTTAAAATTTTAAACTACATATACTGTTATCTAAAAGAAAATTACCTTTAAAAAAGTTTCATATAAATTTGTGTTTTCTAACCTTATTTAAGGAGCTCTGGTAGCATAGTGGTTACGAATCGGGCTTATTTAAGGCCTGTAAGGCCAGCCTTAAGGCCAGCAGTTCAAAACTACCAGTGGCTCCGCGGGAGAAAGATGAGGCGTTCTGCTCCCGTAAAGATTTACAGCCTCGGAAACCCTGTACAGGGTCGCTGTGGGTCGGAACCGACTCAACGGCACTTAACAACAACAACAACAAACCTTATTTAATATATTTGCTTAGCAAAGAAAACAAGAAGCCTGATAATCACAATATGAACACTGTACTACAATTATGAATATTTACATAGGCTTTAATAATTTGTACAAAATAATAACTAAAGAATTTAAGTATAAATGGGTGCTGAGTGTACTACTGGACAATTTTAGTATACTGCTACAATGTCAGCAAACATAACAGTGGTCATAATTTCAGCATGGTGGGAACAGGAACACTTTGACAACAATCTTTCAACATTTCCTTAGGGACAACTGGGCAGTGTCAATGGCAAAACTGATGGTCACATCAGTTATCTGCTATACAAAGGGAATAGAAAAATGAACTGGAGTGTTAACTACTAAGAATATTAATTATGTTTTCCTGAGTATGGCCCACTAAAGCTTGCTATAAACCACAGGGAAAAGAAAACAAAAATAATTCATATATAATACAGAAAATTAACAAAATGAGAAAAGGTAAGTAATATTTAATAAATAGAAGTAAAATGTAGACCTGGTATGTAGTCAGAACTGACTCAATAACACTTAACTGCAATACAGTAGAAGGTATAAAATTCATTCATTTTAACATGTTTTAACATAGGAAGGAGATTATTTAAACTCATCCTTTCTGAGCATCTCTCTTCAAGTTTATAGTTTTAACCTTTTATAACCTGGAACAACACTTTCAATAAATCTGGTGTGACCATATTCTTAACTTTAAAACAACAACAACAAAAACAAATAAACAAACAAACAAAAAAACAGGGCAGTTAATAATCCTCAAGAATCCCTTTTGCTCACTAGTGTTTTCCTCTCGTTGAGACTAATTCCTTTACTTGTGATGTGCATTCTTCTACCCATTCCCTTCTCAGAAATCATATTAGGATCCCATACCATTATTATCCCTGTCTTCAGTCTCTCGTAGGGCTCTTCTCATCAGCACTAATTACATGATAATTCCCACCTGTAAAAATACTTCTGAACCCCACAACCTCTTTAAACTGGACCACTGCCCTTTCTCTGCCTGTCTCCCCATTTTCTCAGCCCACTCTATTCCATCATCTGGCACAATACCCACCAAAAAAGGTTACTACGATTGCCATTTTTCACACTTGTTAAGACCATTTTATTTGATCACACTTATCAGTAGCATTCAACTAAGTGTACATCTCTCCCCTAGTTACCGGATACTACAATCTACTGTTTGGGGATTTTATTTCCATTTGTATGCAATCTTACTCACAAGTTCAATTTAACTGAGTTAACTTTCTCAAGATAATCTTTTTCTCCGCTTATTATATATTTGAGTCCTGGTGTGGCACTGTAGCTTAAGTACTGGACTATTAACCACATAAACCACAAGGTGGGCAGTTCAAACCTACCAGCTGCTCTCAGAAATCCTGTATAAGGTTGCTATGAGCCAGAACCAACTTAACAGTATACAACAAAAACAATTATATATTTTGCCCCACAAGCATCTCAGTCATGTTATATACATGGCTGCAATTAATGTCAAGTAGATGACATCTTCAAGTTCTAGATGTACCAGTATTATCACAGAAAATGGCAACCCTATTCATCCAGCGGTCAGGCAAAAACAAAGAAGCCACTCTTGAGATTTTAAAATGTGGGAGTTTCCATTACAAAGTCATATAAAATTCATCTCCTCAGAGATTTTTCTCAAAAATCAATGTTCTGACCCCATCCTTTATCAGTCTTCCATTATTTATTTGTGCCCCTATCCAATCTATTTTCCACACGGCACCCAGAGTGAACTTTTTAAAAAGCACAGATCATGTCATACCTGTTTATAACTTTTTTAAAAAAGATTTTATTGTGAATGGAATGATAGTTTACATGGGAGAATATCAATTGTTCGTAACAATTTAATAATATCCCATTGTTCTAAGGATAAACTGAAAACATTTTAAATGAAATCTGTAAGGCACTGCATAATTTGGCCTATATTTCTTCCCCAGTCTGTACATGCTGTGGGATATAGATAACTCAGGGTCAAGCTACATACTATTTTCTGGACCTTGAATAATTTCCTCCTTTACACCTGTTGTTGTTAACTGCCGTTAACAATGGTTCTGATTCATAGCAACCCTGCAATAGGATTTACTAGGAATGGCTGTCCAGTGATTAGCTGTCCAGTGCTTATATTACAGCACTACAACAGGGCTTTTTTCCTGTGGATTTTTGTTTGTTTGTTTTTTTTAAAAGCTGTTACTGTGAATTGAGTAATAATTTACATGGGAGAACTTCGGTTTTGCACTCATACTATCGGCAATCCCCTCCTATGCAACATTATTTAACAGTACTTGATACTATTCTCTCTGTGTTTTTGGTTTTTTGGTGTGTTTTTTTTATGCATACAAAAATACTCGGAAATATATAATCATTTAAACAACCAAATGGCACATTCTAGAACCAAGCCTCCTGGCCACCAGCTCATAGCCTTTCTCTTTCCATGAATCTACAGTCCTCAGACGTTCTCTCTCTCCATGTCATCATCTCTGCCTCTATCTCTGGTGTTAATGCTTCTCCGACATTCTGCTCATGCTCTTCTCCCTTGATGGTCCTAGGGTCCTTTGTCCTTGGAATATAAGATTAACAATTCCTCCCTTTATGTTACAAAACTTCTACTACTACTACTACAGTGCTGACAACTGCAATTGGTCATGATAACAATTACTCACTACTGAATCAAAAGAGTCCTATCCCAATCTCCTTTTACTAGACCCATCTAGCCAAGATGAAAACTATTCAGTGGGGATTCACCCTCACCCCTCTTCCCACACTAAACTCTCTCTTGAAAATTTGTAAGTCAGCCACTTCGTGTCTTTATAGCGCCCCCCTCCCTCCATTTTAGATAGCCAATTTCTAAGTTACCTGTCTTTATTTTGCTACTTAACTCTTAAATCATACTTGAAGGTTTCAGATGAAAGATAACTTGCCTATAATCCTTGGATATTCACGTCCAAATTTTCAGGTTAGATACCCCAATTATAAAAACTCATTGCTTACCAATATTTTTCTTTAGACAAATTTCTAAATTTATCTTAATATTTATGGGCATATTAACTCTATCACTAGATTCTCATTAACCGTGAAGGCAAACAGAAATGACAGTTTTTCCACTACTAGATTCTAGCACCTAGCATAGTATTGAACCTATACACTTAGTAGGTTATGAATAAATGGCATGTACCCAACTAACATATATTTTTAAAAAAAACCTGTATAAAAACAATGTAATAAATAAGAATCCAATAGTCACATGGTAATAAAAAGGGTAAAGGGAAAGGACCAAACACATTTTCACTAGTAGAATTTAAATGTTCAAAAAGGCCACAAAGAGAAAAGATAAGCAGACCAGCCTGGAGCAGCCAGAGGAACAAAAGATACTTCTTGGAAGAAAGACCAAGAGGAAAAATCAAAAACAATAATGCCAGTCTGACTGACTACTACAAGAACAAGCAAGTTGTTCACCAGGGAGCCATCAGGGCAATCAATCAAGTTTCCTCAGGGCAAACCCCCTTTCAAGACTGAAACTCAAAGGAAATACAAAAGCAGGCATGTAATCTTGCTGGTTGACCACGTTGGTCTACCGATAAGGGGAAATGGGGGGTGGGGGAAAGCAATAAAGTTGTGAGCTAAATCCAACCACGTTCAATAGACTCCTGCCAACCTGGATTGAGACCTGGGGACTCCTGAGCCCACGGACAGGGACATAGCCACAGATGATTAGAGCAGGAGAGTGAAGTGTCCAGCTGATATGAAGTGAGGGGAGATGCACAAGAATGCCCAAACTTGCAGATAGTACATTTGACCTAGCTTCAATGAATGGATGATCAGAACTCAACTAGAGGAAGAAAGAAGAGGGAAAAACATGTAATCCACTAAAATTTGATGAACTTGACCCATACTTACGGATGCAGTAGCTTAAAAGAAGGAACAAATCTTTACAACAGCAAGGATCAGTCCCATCCCCTCTATACACAGGGTTGACAGGGATGAGCAACTTAGACACTGACTACCCAAAATGGGGGGGCCTACAAAGGCATGAAGTGATTGGCTTACAAGTTTTCAAGAGGGTGCAGAGCAAGATAGAATCTCCACTCAGTGGTTTCCAACCTGTCTAGACGGAGTTGGTGAGAAGAGATGGTAATAAGACTCTTGTAGTTCAATAGTGAATTATCGCTATCAGGACTGACTGTGAAATGTTACAAATGTAAAGGTAGACGTTTTGTAACAAAAGTAGGGACGTGGCTGATCTTGCAGTCCAGGGGCAGAGAGGTCCCTGGGATCACCAAGGGAGAAGAGCGGAGTGTGGGACCCTATCGAGAGAAGCTGCAACGCCAGAGATGGAGGCAGAGATGATGACATGGAGAGAGCGGCTGGAGACTTTGAACTCAAGGAGGGACAGGGGCTGTAAGCTGGCAGCTAAGGTACAGGCTTGCAGGGTATACCCTTGGTTGTCTGAATGATTATATATTCCTGAGTGCTTCATTGTCCATCCCCCACCCCCCGCCAAAAAAAAAACCCAGAGAGAATGGAAGCAAATGCTATTAAATGATGATGCATAGAGGGGATGGTAATCATTGCAATGAAACAAAATAAGGTAGGCTGAATGTAGAGCTAATGTTCTGTCACGTAAACTATCACTCAATTCACAATAAAAACTTAAGAGAATCTTTCTCAAATGCCAAAAAAAAAAAAAAAGCCACAAAGATAAGGTATTAGGTTTTTTAAAGAATGAGCTACATAACATATAAAGGCCTTTGGACATCACAAGTATTCAATACTCAAAATAAAAAACCAAATACAAAAATTCCACATTGTTGAGGACAGAAAAAGAAATCACTCAACAGATAGACAGGAATCCATATAGGAAATTTTTTATATATTCTTCTTATGTATATACATATTCATATATGTATGATCTTTAAAGCACAAGATGGTAAATTTTTGTTGCAATGGTTGTATCAACTATAAAATCCAAATCCACTGTCAATTTGATTCTAACTTTTAGCATATCCATTAGTGAAAAACAATGGAGATGTAAGAAATGATAAGTTGCAGAACAGTATATACAACATGGTACTTTTATGTGGAAATAATACTAAAGAGGTTTGAGAATATCCTATGGGCCTTGAAAAAGTTTATGGAAAAACCCCATTATCTTTTAATCCCATTTTCCACAAATATTTTTTAAAGCCCTGATGTATTTTTGGACATACATAAAAGAAAGTCTGGAAAAAAATACATCAATAACAAATGATTACATATCATAAGAAAGGATAGAGAACGGAGCAGAAGAGAGCAAAAAGAATCATTTACTATTTTGAATTTCAATGAATTATGTAACCTATTCAAAACCTGAAGAATAAAAGTTACAAAACCATATAAATACTAAAATGAGAACATAAAATCCAATTTTGGCCCCCAATGTTACAGCTATTTTAAAGGTACCTGAGATTCAAGCAGAATAACTAAATAAAGAACAAACTGTAATAATTAAATGAAAATTCTAAATCAGTAATTTAAAATTTTAAATAACTTGTATTCCTTATTTATTTCAGCTTTAAAAATATAACTGATATATAAATCTATAGCTTCAAGTAGAAACATAATTATACCAAAAAAGTATTCTAGACAACGTAAACTTCAAATAATATGCATAACCTTTTTCTGGAGGCTAGAGCTAGAATGAAATACTAGTGTGGCACTGTGGATTAACATACAAGACTTCAAAGTTGGTTTGAATCACAAGGTTGGCAGTTCAAGCTCATCAGCTGCTCCTTGGAAACCCTATACAGGGTTGCTATGGGAACTGACATGATGGCACTTAACAACAAACACAACAACATAGCTAGAATAATTGAAAATTTTTAAAATCATAAAATAAAACTTAAAATCATAAAATAAAACTTTTAAAAAATTTGCTGTTGTTATATGATGTCAAGTAGATTCCAACTCATAGAAATCTTGTACACTATTTTCAAGTAGCAGCTGCTGTGTCTGAAGTTATCTACCAACCCTGTAGTTCAAATTAACCTTGCCGTCCAAAGCTTATCACACAGTGCCACATCAGGACTCCTTTAAAAACGTTAGAAGTATTCATAACAATTCATGAAACACTAAAGAGAAAATAGGCTATTAATGAAAGCAACAAAGACTGAGTTATAGTAAAGACAATTGCAAGTTGATAATTTGATACTGCATTTTACTATATATAATCAATTGTAAGCATTACCTTTCATTTTTGAATGTGTGTTAATCAGTGGATCAGAACAAATCCTACAGGGCCACCATGGGCGTCTCTTGAATTTTGCCCAGATGAGATCTCCAACTTCATACTTCAGTGGCATTGACTTTTTCTTAGGTTGACACTTTAGACAGAAAAAAACATAAGAAATGGATGAGAATCAAAATTATTTTAAAACAGTGTATCATCTTCCTACTATTAGCTTTCGAAGAAAGTAATGCCTTAAAAAGTCTACGTGAAAATCATTCCAATCTAATAATAAAAAACCCTAAGTTAACCTTCCTGTATATAGTAGTAGTTCTCAATTTGTAGCTGTGTTGTATGAGCAGTTTACTAAATTTAGAAAAATAAATGTTATTCTGACTTATGAAGAGTCAGGTACACTAGACATTAGTGACAGAAAACCAGAAGAGTTGTGGGATGACATCAAGATCATACAGTAAACAAGCATTAAGAAGACAAGAAAGAAAGAAAAGACCCAATGGATGTTGAAAAAGACTCAGAAACTCCAATATGGGGATGCTAAAGAAATGGAAAAAATGAGAAAGTGAAAAGCTGAACAGAAAATTTCAAAGGATAGCTCCAGAAGACAAAGTAAAATATTATAATGAAATATGCAAAGATCTGGAGTTATAAAATCAAAAGAGAAGAAAAGAACATATTCAGCATTTCTCAAACTGAAAGGACTAAAGAATAATTCAAGTCTACCTCAATTTAAATTATTGAAGGATTCTATTCAGGCCTTGAATTATTGAATCCTGGGGTAGCACTGTAATGAAAGGTCATTTTGACTCAAAAAGGTCATCAGTTCAAACTTACCAGTCCCTTCTCAAAAACCCCATAAGGGTGGCTATGAGTCTGAACCAAATCAAAGGTGCTTAAAACAACATAGGCAAAATACTGAATGCTGAAGAAAGCATCAGGAGACTGAATACATAGAGCCACTGCACCAAAAAGGAATAGACAATGTAAAACCATTCCAAGAGATAGCAATATGCTCAAGAACCAATGGTACTGAAGGAAGAAATCCAAAATATACTGAAAGCACTGGCAAAGAACAAGGCTCTGGGAATTAATGGAATACACTGAATTCCTTCAACAAACTGATGCAGCAATGGAGGCGGCACTCATTCATCTATATCAGAAAATTTGTAAGACAGCTAACTGGCCAACCAATTATAAAAGATCCATATTTGTACCCACTGTAGTGAACCAATGGAATGCGGAAATCATTTGGACAATATCACTAACCTCAGAAGCAAGTAAAATTTTGCTAAAGATAACAAACAACTGGAACCATACATTGACAGTAAACTGCCAAAGGTTCAAGCCGGTTTTAGAGGAGGACATAGAATGAGGGATATCACTGCTGACATCAGATGCATCTTGGCTGAAAACAGAAAATACCAGAAAGATGCTTATGTGTGCTTTATTAACTATGCAAAGGCTTTCAATCAGACTATGTGGATCAAGACAAGCTATGGAGAACATTGTGTAGAATGAGTATTCTAGAACACTTAATTGTGCTCATGAGGACCCTGTACATAAATCCAGAGACAACATTCAAACACAACAAGGGACCACTGAATAGTTGTATTACTTGGTGAAGCACTATTTTCCAAATTATAGTGCAAAACTACGCATAACTAATAATTCATTCTCAGTGTAACAAAGACCAGTTTAATACTGAAAAAGGTTTATTATGTGGTTTGAGTATTTACTTTAACCAATGTTTAAAAAACTACCATTTGTGAGGTTTTGGATTAAATATCTATAGAAGTGCATTCACAGTTACCTGAAATGGTAATATAATCTTCCTTATCACTTTATCCCAAAAATACTCCCTTTAGTCTTCATAAAACCAAATAGCTTAGCTTAACTAGCAAAGAATATCTGCCAGTTCCGACTCATAGTTACCCTGTATAGGGTTTCCAAGAGATAGCTGGTGACTTTGAACTGCCAATCTTGTGGTTGAAAACACAGCACCACACCAGGACTCTATTTTCTCCTTACTTTGATTTTTTAGAGGGCAGGTATAGCGTTCTAGGATAAACACTGGACTGCTAACACAAGGTCAGCAATTCAAATCACCAGTCGTTTATTGGAAACCCTGTACAGGGTATGCTGTGAGTCATAACTAACTCCATAGCATTTAACAACTTTGATTTTTACAAAAATGACCAATATTTTATATACAGATAGATATATATATAAGCCTATTTTTTTTAATGTCTGTACAGATACCTATGGCTAATACTATTAATCATGGACAATATCTAAATCCAACTGACCTGAATACAGTTAGACACACACCAGAATTTGAGATCAAAGAGAGGTCTCTCCACACATAAAAATAGGTGCAGTTTTAAAAGCAAGGTTTAACTTTTCAGAAGAGATAGAAAAAACACAAGAAAGAAAAAACAAGAGAGACAGAGAGAAAACAACAAAAAACTACAAAAGCCATTGCCAGTTAAGTTGATTCCAACTCATTGTAACCCTATAGTACAGAGTAAGCGTCCCACTAAGGGTTAATGCACCAGCCTGCAAAGCCATTTGAACTGCAAGGTCGGCAGTTCAAGCTCACCACCTTCTCCTCGGAAACCCTATACAGGGTCGCTATGGGTAGGAATTGACTCTACAGCACTTAACAACAACAACAAAGGTGTCCAGGGAGTCCTGGTGTGATGATGCTGTGGGTTTAATGCACTGAACTGCAAAGTGAGTTAGAACCACAAGGTTGGCATTTCAAACTTATCAGTTGCTCCTGGGCAACCTTACCCAGGGCTGCTATGGGTCAGAATCGACTCAACAGCACTTACAAAGTGTCCAAGGTTGCAATCTTTACAGAAGTACACTGCCACATCTTTCTCATGAAGAGCTGCTGGTGGGTTCAAACCACCAACTTGTCAGTTAGCAGTTGAGTACTCAACCACTGTACTACCTCCTTTGGAAAGAAAAAGGTTCCCAAATAATTCCTGGTTGTACATCCATAATTCGATTACACACAAACTTAAACAAACTTCAACAAAAGAAAAAAAGTAAATTCACAATTTCTGATCCCAAAATACTTGGGGATATCCGGGAAGATTTGACTGACAAATGGTACCTGAGTTCAGACTGGCATGAGGAAAGATTTCCAAACATTTATGCCTATTCTGTTGGTACTATGGGTTAAGCACACTGGACTACCAGCCACATGATCAACATTTCAAATCTACCAGCCACTTTGCAGGAAAAAGTAAGGATGTGTGCTCCCATGAAGATTTAGTCTCCAGTACAGGATCACTGTAAATCAGAATCAACTTATTGACTAGATTTGGTTTGGTCCAGAGGAAAGAACTATATTTACTGGTGCCAAGACTTTTTACATATGTTAGCTTCCTTAATTTAACATTATGATCTTCATCTTCTAGATACAAAAATAAGCTCAAAGAGGTTAAGTCACAGTTGGAAAGACTGGGATTTAAGCTCACACCGTATTACTGATAGTCCCACACTTACGACTCTGAGTTGCACCAATTGTTGTTGTTGAGTACCTTGGAGTCGATTCCAACTCATGGTGACTCTGCATAGGGTTTCCGAGGCTGCAAATCTTTACGGGAGCAGAAAGCCTCATCTTTCTCCCGTGGAACAGCTGGTAATTTCGAACTGCCGACCTTGAGGTTAGCAGCCTGTTTCATAACCACTACACTACCAGAGCTCCTTTTGTTGTTGTTGTTAAGTGCCGTCGAGTCGGTTCCGACCCACAGAGACCCTGTATAGGGTTTCCAAGGAGCAGCTGGTGAGCTTGAACCGCTGACCTTGCAGTTCAAATGGCTTTGCAGTCTGGCGCATTAACCCCCAGAGCTCCTTTAGTAAGTTTTAACCACAAAACCGGCAGTTCAAATTCACCACTACTTGAAAACCATATACAGGGTGGCTATGGGTCAAAACCGATTCAACTACACTTAACAACAGGTTGATTGTTTTAGCATATCTTATTGTCAGGAATATGTACTACGACAATGTAGCTGCACGAAAATTGCTGATATCACCATTCTCAGATGTTCACTGGCAGATGTTTATATATAATGATGAAAGAGAACAGGAACATACTCAGTTTTTACAATTTGAGGGACTCTTCAGGGTAACCAGAGAAAAATTAGAGATCATAGACAATAGAAGGGAGACCTGGAAGAGGTATAGTTCAGAAGCCTGATGAGTCAGAATGGATGACTAGCAGGACCATGGAGCGCCATACACATCTAAAACAGGGTGGTCAGCTGCCATCGTTGACACGGACAGCCCAGTTTTGGCTCAGAATCTGTTTTATGTTTATGTAAATTTGATATGTATAACAACTGAACCAATTCATCATCACAATCACCTATAGTTGCTGCACATGCATCTTTTTAATTATTGAAAAAGCTTCCAAACTTGTCTTGTACTATACACCAAAGGAAAATAAACCATACAGTCAATCACAAGTTATAGCAACAGTACAGTACAGAGAAAAACTGTTCCATAAGATACCAATTCATAGTGACCTTATGGACAACAGAACAAAATACTTCCTAGTCTCATTTTTACCCAATGATTGGGCTCAAACCACTCACCTTGGTTTCTAGAGCTTTTCCAATAGAGCCATTGGGCTCCCTGAACCTAACTATACATTTAAATATTACTGAAGTTGTGAATTTCATCTCAACTAAAAAACTGATTATCTAAAAATTTTGCACACAAGAGCATAGTTTGCTTTTTGTTTTTAGTTGAGATAAAATTAACCACTTTAACTATTTTTAATAGTACAAATCAGTAAGTTTTAGTACATTTAACTTAATGTTTTTAGGCAAATTTAAGGATCACTATGAGTTTTTAGGCAAATTTAAGGATCAAGATGAGTTGGATCCTACTTAATGGCACTTAGCAACAACAACAATCTTTTAAATAGAAGTCCTGCTGTGACACTACAGGATAGCACTAGACTGCTAAACTCAAGGCTGGTGGTCCAAATGCATCAGTCACTCCTTGGAAACTCTATACAGGGTCATTATAAGTCATAAGCAACTCAATCACATTTAACAACAATAATAATCCTCTAAATTATCTTTAAAGAATGAAAACCACCTTGTCTTTCTGGCACACTCTCCACATCTACATAATGGAGTTATTAATAGTAATAGTATGTACTTCACAGGGCCCAACATAAATGTCAGTTTGTTGTACTGTGAAGGTTTGGATGCTGCTATGATGCTGGAAACTACATCAATGGTATTTTTAGGCATCTCACATTTGTATGAAAGTTGGACTATGAATAAGGAAAACCAGAGAAAGATTGATACATTTGAATAATGGTGTTGGAGAAGATTATTCAAAGTACCATGGATTGCCAGAACAAACAAATCTGTTTTGGAAGAAGTACAGCAAGAATAATTCTTGGAATTGAGTATGATAAGATATCATCCCATATACTTTGGAAATGTTATTAAGAGAGACCAGTTCCCCTGAAAAGTACATTAAACTTGGTAAAATAGAGGGTTAGCAAAAAAAGAAGACCTCCCTACACACAAGGATTGATACAATGGCTGCAACAATGGATTTAAACATATCTATTGTGAGGAGTCCTGGTGTGGCGCTGTAGGATAAGCGCTACACAAGATTGGTTTGGACCTCAGGGTCAGCAGTTCATACCCACCAGCTGCTACTCGGAAAGCAATAAATGGCGTTCCGAGAGTGGGAAAGGATTTGACTGCACTTAAAAATAACAAGAACAACATTATGAGTCTGACTTAATGTGGTGCAATGTTTTGTTATGGTGTACATAGGGTCACTATGAGATGGAGCTGACTTGATGATCCCTAAAAACAACAACACTACACAGGGCTATTTAGAAGAACTGAAAAAAGTGTAAACCACTTTAAGAGATTTAAGTGCCAGTAGCTGAGGATGTGACTCATTATAGTGCTCTCTTACATTAATTCAAACTAGAAGCCTTGAAATCAGAAGCCTGAGTTTCCTCTTACATTCAAAACTGATTCAACCCTAAGCACCAACATTCATAGCTTCTATTACTTTTTTATCTCAGTTAGTACTGATAGACAGTATGGGGGAGCTTCAAAATCTCATGGAAAAATCAAATTATTCCATTATCTTTTAATTCCATTTTTTCCACATACCTTCTGAAGCCCCCTTGTATAATGTAAACAGCAAAGGATCTCTGGATTCATGCTTTATGAAGTACCTGGCATGTAGTAACAACTCAAAAACAATTGCTATTGGACTTATGGCAAGATGTCAGACAAGGCAGACACATGACATAAACCTTCTACAACAAAGATGTTTGTGTTGTTGTTAAATGCCATTGAGTAGGTTCCAACTCATATCCACCCTATACAGGGTTTCTGAGGAGCAAGTGGTGGGTTTGAACTACCAACCTTTGTGGTTTGCAGTCCACTGCTGATCCAACAGTGCCACACCAGAAGTCCACAACAAAGATAAAAGAGAACAAATAAAACAGACAAAGTTAAAAATGTTGACATCCTGAACTTCAGAAGAAAAGTCAGAGAGGTGGATAGAGTATTTGCTGGGAGGAGATGCCTACGAGAGAAGGTGAAAGGAGGAGACTTAACTGGCGAATGGTTGGCCAGAAGCGGCTCAATCATCTTATGGGAAGCTTTGGCAGCATAGAGAGTCTTGGCAGGGAAGATTCATGTGGGTGTTGGGAAAGGTGTGATTTCTTTTCTCCCATGCTTCCTTGGTGACCACCCACCTCCAACACAGGCCTGCTCTCAAAGAGTTTAAAACCACACCAGTGTACCGTAGGAGCAAGCTGGACTGTTTTGTAGCTTAGACGCAGAGAGCCTTGGCTCCAGACCTACAACACGCAGAGCCACCACACCAGCATTTAACCAGTCACACTGTCTCCAGATGCTCTGTGGTCCTCACAACTTCATCAAAGGCCCCACAAACTACTTCAGGATTGAGTGTCCTGAACATAGATAACACTGAGGTAGTCTAGGGCCAGGAACTCTGTCACACTTCCTCCACAACCAAATCATGAGCTCTTTGAATTGCAGGAGCTCCTCAAAGATTTCTTCCTTCTGGGTCCAGCAATTGCACTGTTTTGTTTATACAACTTCGACAGCCCCACAATGGTCCAGAGACAACAGACAATTTTAGATCGCACACACACACAAAAAAACGAGAGAAACAGACTTGATGATATTTAACAAAAATTCTGTACACAGACCAACAGGACTAGTGGATAACTGAATGGTTTAAAATCAGGGAAGATGTGCAGCAGGCTTGTAATTTTTTACCTTATGTAATCTGTTTGCTGACCAAATACAAGAAGGTAGACTATATAAAAAACATAGCATCTAGATACAAGTAAGACTCAACAACAGCCCATGATGTAGAAAATAGATATTTAAGTGTAATAGAAATGAATATTGGGAATTGTGATGACAAAAAGCTTTAAGACTGCCACCAGCCTATAACTGAGTGGATTTGCTAAAGGGGGGATTAAAATTTGCCAAAGAAAATAGGCTTCTTTATTAAGCCTTTGTACAGGATAATAAAGTGTAATTATGGGTCCCACCCAGAACCTTTTGAGTTGGGCCATTTCCACCTGAAAAGACCAACCCAGAGCTGCTGGAAGAACAGAAGGTTCTTATTGAAAGGTCTGAGGGGAGGGAGAACAAGTATGACTGTTTGGCTGTTTTAATACCAAGCAAGCTGTTTCTTCTGGAGGCATCAAGGCAAGAAAAGTCAGCCATCAGGGAAACCCACTTCTAGGACTGAAACACAGAATAAACCCATGAGCACTATATAGTATGCTCACTGTTGACTACCTGGGCGACTTGTGGATGGAAATAGGGATAATTCAGCAATGAAGACATGGGCTTTGTTTGGCTTGTCCTACTGACAAGCTGTTGACCTCAAAATGAGAGAGAGAAGAGGAAGGACTAGCTGATCTGAAGTTTAGGGAGATGTATGAACTCCTGAGCCCATGGCCACTGACCTAGCAACTGGGGGCTACAGCTGAGAGTGAAGTGTCCAGCTGGTCTGAAGGGCAGGGAGGTGTACATGAACACCCCAACTTGCAGCTAGTACCACCTGACCTAGGTTGGATGGCTAGCTAACCAGAAGTGAAACAGATGAAGATAAAGAAGCTTGATACTGTGAACAAGTGCAAATTACTACAATTTGATGAACTGAACCTTTGCTTATGGATACAGCTGCTCTAAATTTCATCTGGAATGGAAGGATTCTTTCATATTAAGGAACCACCTCGTTTCCTCAATGTACTGGGTTGATAGTGATGGACAATCTAGACACTGGCTATCAAAAATGGGGGGATATAAATGCACATAGTGGTTGGCTTACAAGCTTTCATAAGTATGCTGAGTTTCAGAACGAGGGGAGTAAGGCAGAATCCCTATGAACAGTTTTCTACTTGTCTAGATGGGTCTGGTGAAAGGAGATGGGAATAGGATTCACTGAATTAACAGTGAATAGCTGTTATCATACCTAACTGTGGTTGTCACAGCTGTAAATGTAGGGGAAACAATTAATCTTGCATTCCAGGAACAAAGGGCCTTATGACCATCAAGAGAGAAGAGCATGAGTGGAACATAGAACCCTAACCAGAGAAGGAGTGACACCAGAGATGCAGGCAAAGGTGATGGCCTGGAGAACAGAGCAGCTGAGGACTACAGACTCATGGAAACAGAAAGGCTGTGTGCTGGCGGCCAGTAGAATGTCGTCCAGAATATGCCCTATATTTGTTTAAACAATTATATATCCCTGTGTGATTTTGTTTTCATATATACACATGTGCTAGAGAGGAGACACACATTGACATGGGTGATGGGACAGGCAAAATACAACCGGAATGAGGTTGACAGAGGAAAGATGGGGGTGGTGGGAGACACCGGGAGGAATGCAGTGGTTGGAGTGAATTCAGGTAAATGCTGTTAACTGTTAGTACATGGTGGAAACTGCAACTATATAATGAAGCAAAGTATATGATTTGTCTAATGTGAAACTGATGATCTGCTTTGTAAACTTATACTCAATTCACAATAAAAAGTTAAAAAACAATAAAAGGCAAAAAAACAAAGATATCACTTTGAGGAATAAGGTGTGCCTGATCCCAAGCCATGGTATTTTTAGTAGCCTCATATGCATGCAAAAGTTGGACAAAGAATAAGGAAGACCAGATAATTAATGCATGCATTTGGGTTATGACCTTGACAAAGAATACTGATTATACAATACACAGGGTTGACAGGAATAGGCAACTTAGACATTGGCTACCTGAAATTTAGGAGCTATCAAAGTATGAAGTGACTGGCTTACTTTCAAGAGGGAGTTTAGTTTCAGAGTGTGCGGGGGAAGGTAGAATCCCCACTGAATAGTTTTTATCTTGTCTAGATGGGTCTGATGAAAGGACATGTGGATAAGACTCTTATGATTCAGTAGTAACTGTTATCATGACTAACTGCAACCGTCACAACTGTAAAGGTAGAAGTTTTGTAACAAAAAGGGGGGATTAGTTAATCATACATTCCAGGAACAGAGGACCCTAGAACCATTGAGGGAGAAGAGCATGAGCAGAATGTGGGACCCTTTTCAGAGAAGCAGAGACACCAGAGATGGTGGCAGAGATGGACATGTAGAGAGATAGTGCAGCTGAGGACTCATGGAAAGAGAAAGGCTGTGTGCTGGTGGCCAGAAGGCAAAGCTTGCAGAATGTGCCATTTGGTTGTTTAAACGATTATATATTCCTGAGTGTTTCTGTGAACATTAAAAAAAAAAACACACCAGAGGAAATAGAAGCAAATACTGTTGAATGATGATGCATTGAGGGGATTGTAATCATTGCAATGTAACAAAATACGACAGGATAAGGGTAAAATCAATGTTCTCCCATGTACACTATCACGCAATTCATAATAAAAACTTTAAAAATCAAAAGTAGATTAATACTGCTGAGTATTTTGTGGGCATTTATGTCAATTATCACAAATGTCACAAATATTTACGGATTATTTATTTTAAAAAGTCCTGTGGTTACGAACAAGATTCATTCCTAACTCTTAAGAATTTATAGGTAAATCATCCCAGGTGCTTCGGATTTATTTTAGCCTTACTTATGTGCAAGAAAAGGGGGCCATCGTGGCACCATGGGCTTTATGTTGTTAAGTTCCATAGAGTTCATTCCTACTCACAGCGACCCTGTATATATAGTTTTCAAGGAGCAGTTGGAGGGTTTGACCCATTGACCTCGTAATTAGCAGTCTAGTGCTTATCCTGCAGCACCACACCAGGGCTCCTATGGACTATAAAGGGTTACTATTAGTCAGAATCAACTCAGTGGCATTGGGTTTAGATTTTGGTTTGGAAGTGCAAGGCAAGGCTTGAAGTCTTCAATAGTTTAAAAGCTGCATGTGCAGTAAATGATGTTACAAATAGGGTGGGTTGGTTCAATTGTTTCAATGTGAGGACAAATTAATTTACTAAAGAGCAAGTGGTTGTTGGTGGAGTTGGTTACAACACATAGTGATCCTGTATAGGTTTTCCAAGTCTATAAATCTTTAGCAAAAAGCCTCATCTTTCTCCCCAAGGAGAGGCTGGTAGACTCAAACTGTTAACCTGTGGTTAGCAGCCCAATGTGTAATCCACTCCACTACCAGGGCTCCTTAAAGGGCAAATAGGCATTGTCTAAGTGGAGGCTTCAAATATGATTATTTCATTGCTATTAGTGCTAAGTGATGTCGAGTCAGTTTCTGACACTATAAATATTTATAGGATAGTACCCGTTGACCTCGAGATGAGAGAAAGAAGAGGAAAGAATGGCTGGTGTGAAGGTCAAGGAATCCTGTGAACTCCAGAACCAAAGGGCACTGCCCTACCCACTGGGGGCAACAGTTAAGAGTGAAGCAGGCAGCTGGTCTGAAAGGGGAGGAAGCAAAACAGAACTCCCAAACTTGAAGATACTTACCCATGTGACCTGATCTTTCCTCAGATGAGTGGCTGGTAGGTTTGAATTACCAACTTTGCCCAACACTGAACCTACACCACACCAAGGCTCCCTGGGCAGCAATAACAGGTACCCTACTTTTTGTTGGCAAGGTGTTCTGGTAGCATAGTGTTTACATGAGTCGGGCTGCTAACCGCCAAGGCCAGCTAGTTCGAAACGACCAGCAGTTCCACAGGAGAAAGATGAGGCTTTCTGCTCCCGTAATGATTTACAGCCTCAGAAGCCCTGTACAGGGTCGCTATGAGTTGGAACCGACTCTCCACGGCACACCACCACCACCACTTTTAGCTGGCAACTACATTTCTTCTGCCCTGTAAGAATCATGATTTCCCTTTCCAACCTCAACTCAAAGTTGCAAAGGGGACATTGCAAATCTGGAATGGAAGTGAAAAACTACTAAAAGCATATGCATTAGTCCCATCTCACAACCACATAATCTAATAAATGGAGTCCTAGTGTGGAGCTGTGCATTAATGCATTGGACAGCTAAGTCCGTCTGAACTGCAAGGTTGGTGGTTCAAGCTCACCAGTCACTCCTCAGAAACCCTATACAAGGTTTGAAACGATTTTGACAGCACCTAACAGAAACATGACCGCACTTAACAAAAACAATCAAATAAATACATGTTGCATTTCTAGTCATAAAAGCTCTTTTAACATCCATTGTATCACCTGAGTCTCTAAAACAGTCATGTGAAGTACGTAGCACAGATTTTATTATCTCTATATTTACAGGGCCCCACCCTGTAATATAGAGGGGGCTCCAAATGTTGGCTTTTGGTAAAGAGCAGGGATTAGGGGCCAGCACTTTCTGACTTCTATTCCACCACATCAACCAAGAACAAACGAGTAAACTACCATGCTTTATGTCCCTTCCCACTAATCCTCTCTAACGTGGTAGAATCAGAGTCCTCTATTAATACTGTCAGAGAAAAAAAGGAACTGGACCTGGGCTCCAACTAGGCAAAATCTATCAAGAGTGGAATAAACATGTGGGATGATCCTAATTGAAAAGACATGCCAACCAATTCAAAACTGCTAGACGAACCTGGGGGGGGGGGGGGCAGTCTGTTTGACTATGACAATATCAAGCAAACTGCCTTGGAGCCATCAAGGAAGAAAACTGTCAGCCCATCAGAGTAAACCCCTTGCTAAAACTAAAACTCAAAAGACAACACACTAACAGTCTTATATGCTAACTGGTGATCGTTCTGATCAATTTGTGAGTAGAAGTGGGAGAAATGCAGCAATGAACACATGGGCTGATAGTGCCCATGGTCGATAAAAACCCACTGACGCTGAGATGAGAGAAAGAAGAGGAAGGGATGGCTGGTGTGAAGGTCAAGGAATCCTGTGAACTTCAATCCAAAGGACACTGGCCTAGCCACTAGAGCCTATAGTTGAGAGTGAAGCAGGCAGCTGGTTGGTCTGAAGTGGGAGGAAACATGAGAGAACTCCCAAACTTGAAGACACTACCCATGTGACCTAAGCTTGGATGGCTTGCTGACCAGAACTTGACCAAAAGACACAAAAAATAAGTTTGATACAGGGAACAAGGTAAATTACTACAACCTGATGAACTGGACCTTTGCTTACAGATGAAGTTGCTCAAAATTCCTACCAAAAGGGAAGGTTTCTTAGTATCAAGGATCAAGCCTGCCTCCTCAGTACACTGGCACAGGCAACTTAGATGTTGGCTATCAAAATTGGGGTGTTATAAAGGCATAAAGGGCAGGCTTAAAAGTTTTCATAAGGGTGCTTAATGTTAGAACAAGGGAAGTAAGATAGACTCCTTACTGAACAGTTTTCCTCTGGTACAAATGAGTCTGATGATGAGGGGAATGGAATTTCTATGATTCAATTGCGAGTCACTGTTATCAGGACAAATAATGATTGTCACAACTGTATATGTAGAAGAGGTGATGACAGGTATCAACAATTGGTCACATTGTAATTTTAGCCTGTAGCAATATAAAGCAAACAAGGTAACTGAGCAAGAGAGTTCACTGTTATTACAAGAAAGGCATGCTCCTCCTAGCTTGGAACAATAGATCAAAGAAAATACTTGGATAATTGATCTTGGAAAAGGGGAGAGCAGAGCCAGTGTCTTGGAAAAGGGTAGAGCAAAAGCCAGTGAAAGCTGGAAAGCAGAGCTGCTTCTATTGGGTTTGTTGAGGACCATGTTCTAAGACCGCACCTAGGAGATATCAGCAGAAGCTGGACCTGGAGCATAAAGGGAAGCTGCGTATTCAAGAAGTAGAACAGAAACATCCAGACCAGTCTTAATAACCCAGGCTTTTGGCATATTTATGCCTTATAAACCATCACACCCACAATAAAACAGGCTTGGTGACAGTGCACAGAATAGGCCTGGCCTGGTCCAGCTCTCTCTAGCCCCAGGTTTAAAGGGGGGAGTAGAGCTATATCTTCTGACATGAGGCAACAAAAGAAACTGTTGTGTAAATTATTCAAAACATTAGTTTAGAGCCATTCATTGGGCTTTCAATCCTGGAAAATTTCATAACAATGACCACAGGAGAAATCCTAGTTTCAAAACCAGACAACACAAATCAATTTTTTATTCAGCATGGTGTTTCTGCCTATTTTATTTTTCTTCCAACATCTGAGAAACCACTATGCACCTAGTAATCCTCATTTAACATTACATCATCATGTAATTATTTAATATGGTCTTGACCCTTATTTTCCCTTAGATTTCTCTTTCAGTTTGTACCATTTTAGGGTTTGTTCATATGTACTAAAAGCAGCTGATCAGTGGTTCTCAACACTAGTTGTACATCAGAAGCACATCAGAATCACCTAAAGGGTTTTAGATGATTTTGTGTGATCCACAGAGTCAGCAGTTCAGACCCACCAGCCAATCTTCTGAGTCAGAACCGATTCAACAGCACTTAAACAACAACAACCACCCTTCCCCTAACACCATCCCATCTCACTCCTAGCCCTGGAGACTGTCACTGAGTACATCTGGGGTAAGGCTTTTGATGGGTTTTTTTTTTTTTTTTTTTTTAACATTTCATGGGTGATTTAGGTGATTCTAATTATTTGCCTGTTTGGAGGAGAAAGAGGAATGGAACAAGACAGTCTAAGAAGAGGTATGATCCTAGAACCCACACAAACCTTAACTGATTATATAATAACAATGTTGTCTTATTCACTGGGCAAATAAAGGAAGTATTAGATACCCAAGTATCAAAATGTTCATCATATATTTTGTATGTCCTTTAAACGTCAAAGTCTGAATATAAGGCAAGTATTTATTACCATCTCCTTGTTGTAGCTGTAGAATTTGAGGCTCAGAAACGGAAACTGAGCTGACCAAATACCAAAGAAAGCCATCGTTTCAACTCATGCCTGTGATCAGGTCAAAAATACAGAAAGACAAACACAGCTCGCTGTTTCTGACTTTGTTGTTATTATTGTTAAGTGCTGTCTAATCTGTTCTAATTCACAGAGACCCTGGTACAGGGTTTCCTCTGATTTTAGTCCCAGTAAATGCAGTTAACCATGACACAATGAGAGAATTTGTCTTATAAATTCTCACCAAGATAATGTTACTCAAAACACATTTACACTCCCCAACTCAAACAACAGAAGATGTCCTTGGTCACTTAAAAAAGAGAAATATACCCATCTATGCACTTAAGCATTTCTCAAGCTGGAGGAACTAAAGAAAAATTCAAGCCTTGACTTTCATTACTGAAGGATTCTCTGGGCAAATTACTGAATGATGCAGAAAGCATCAAAAGAAGATGGAAGGACCAATTAAAAATGGGCACAGGACATGAACAGACACTTCACCAAAGAGGACATCCAGGCAGCCAGCAAACATAAATGTTCACGATCACTAGCCATTAGAGAGATGCAAATCAAAACAATAATGAGATGTCATCACACACAAGCAATAACAGCAAAGATCAAAAAAGTAGAGGACAATAAATGCTGGTGGGGATGTAGAGAGACTGGGACACTCCTGCACTGCTGGTGGGACTGCAAAATGGTCCAACCACTCTGGAAAGCAATATGGCGCTTCCTCAGAAGGTTGGAAATAGAAATACCTTATGACCCAGCAATTCCTCTACTTGGTATTTACCCACAAGAAAAACAAGCCATAACACAACATAACATATGCACACCAATGTTCATAGCGGCACTATTTACAATAGCAAAAAGATGGAGACAGCCTAAGTGCTCATCAACTGAAGAATGGATAAGCAAACTGTGGTACATACACAAAATGGAATATTATGCTACCTTGAAGCATAACAAGGAAGCTGCAAGCCACCGCATAACATGGATGAACCTTGAGGACATCATGTTGAGTGAAATTAGTGAGTCACAACAGGATAAATACTGCATAGGACTACTACTGTAAAAGACTAAGAAAAAGAATCCAAACTGAAAGGGGGTGGATTATTTGCTTATTGCTGGGATGTGGGGGTGGGGTGAGGGGAGAAAGGGGAAGGTGGAGCACAGGGCATAGACACAGGATAGTTTGGGTGCTTAGAAGGGGGCAATATACAAGAAGGGGGAGGGGAACGGAAGAACAAAGCGGATGGGAAAATAATTACGTAGGTTTGCATGGGCTAAGTGGGACAGAGGTAAAGAATGATGTATGCACAACCTTTTAACAACAGGGCTCTGGAATACAAGGATTGAGACATGCTTGGAATGGGGAAAAGGGTGAAAATAATGTTAAGACGCTTGGTTGTCTGCTTGTAAGTCCGTTTTCTGCCTATAACTGATTGGAAAACCTGAAATGGGGCTACAACCTGCCCAGTGAAGGCGGCTTCCTGCAGAGCCTCTGCATTACATAAGACTATAGGTGGAATCCTGAACAGCATCCAGAATCTTCAGAGGTGGGAAATTTCCAACTGGAAGGACGGGCAGACTAGCCTGAAGCGGCTAGAAGAACAGAAGATACTTCTTGAAAGAAAGACCTACAGGAAAAATACAAAACAATAAAGGCAGTCTGACTGATTATTACAAGAACAAACAAGATGCTCACCCAGGAGACATCAAGGCAAGTGGTCGGGTCCCCTAAGAGCAAACCCCCTTCCAAGACTAAGACTCAATGGGAATACACGCTCTGATTGGTGACCACATTCATCACCGATAAGAGGAAGTGAGGGAAAAACAGCAGTGAAGCTGCAAGCTAAGCCCTACAATGTTCAATAGACTCCTATGAACCCGGGTGGAGACCTGGTTGGCCAGCAGTGTGGCAAGACCTGGGGACTCTTCAGCCCAGAGTCAGTGACATAGCTACAGAGGACTAGAGTGGAGAGTGAAGCGTCCAGCAGATAAGAAAACAGGGCATATGCACAAGAAAACCCACATTTGCAGATAATACCCACTTGACCTGGCTTCAATGACTGAATGATCAGAGCTCAACTAGAAGAAGAAAAAGAGTAATCTGATACAATTCAATGAACTTGACCTACACCTATGGATGCAGTAGCTCAAAAGAAGAACTAATCTTTTCAGCAAGGATCCTTCCCGCCCCCTCCATACACAGAATAGACAGGGATGGGCAACTTGGACATTGGATACCCAAAATGGGGGGGCTACAAAGGCAAGAAAGTGACTGGCTTACAAGCTTTCAACAGGGAATCTAGATCCAGAGGGCTTGGAGGAAGGTAGAATCTCCACTGAGTAGTATCTCTGTATAGGAGGGGCTGATGAAAGGAAATGCAGATAGGTC
>NW_006408760.1:2216522-2224065 GCF_000296735.1 Chrysochloris asiatica
TTGAAAAGCAAAGATGTCAGCTTGAGGACTAAGGTGCACCTGACCTAAGCCATGGTTATTTTCAATAACTTCATATGCATGCAAAAGCTGGATGGTGAATAAGGAAGACCATAGAAGAACTGATGCATTTAAGTTATGGTGTTGGAGAATACTAAAAGTGCCATGGGCTGCCAAAAGAACCAATAGATTCGTTTTGGAAGAAGTGCAGCCAGAGTGCTCCTTGGAGGCCAGAGTGGCCAAACTTTGTCTCTCATACTTCAGACACACTGTTAGGAAGGAGGTTATCATGTTTGGTAAGGTGGAGGGAGGGTCAGGGAAAAAGAGGAAGACCCCCAGCAAGATGGATTGGCAAACTAGCGGCATCAATGGGTATGGCAACAATTGTAAAGTTGGCCCAGGACCAGGAAGTGTTTCAGTCTGTTGTGTATAGGGTTGTTATAAGTCGGTACCTACTCGATGGCACCTAACAACAAAACAACAACATGCAGTTAACTGTACTTTATCTGGATAAATAATTCAGAGCTAGACTCCAAGTCCTTCACTTATAAAATGGAGGTAATATGTTGATTAGGAAGAAATGCTATTATATAGAGAGAGGATCTGGCACATTTCAATCATAATATTGTAACTCAATAAACAATGGACATATAATGCACAATCCTTAGCCTTATGATAATTTTCTTAAAGTACTGAGTGCTTTTGAAATTCACCAGAAATCATGATTCGAATAACTGATATTTAACCTTGAGTCAATGATAAGCTTTGGTCATCATGCCAGCTGAATTTAAATTGTTCATGAGGCACATAAAGCTCAAACCAAAGCTTAGTGACTCACCTCTGACAGGCTCCTCAAGTTCCTCTAGGGCTATTTCAAATCAAGTCATTGCCTCAGCAAGGAGGAATCAGTAGATAATTCACAAGGACAAGAGAATGAGTTTATTTATTTATTTTTATTTAGTGGAAGTAGTCCTTTTATAAACTTAAACTGTAATAAACCTGTAAGAATATCACATTCATTTACTCAATACTACTGACCACCATGCAATGCTAAGAAGTCCTAGAATACAGTTAAACTAAAGAGTACACCAATGGTTAAACACTTAGCTAACCAAAAGATGGCAATTCAAATCCACCCAAACAATGGTTGGTTTCCCCACATGAGAAATACCTAGTGATCTGTTTCTGTAAAGATTATGACCAAGACAACTCTATGAAACAGTTCCAATTTGTCTCATGGCATCACAACAATTTAAAAAGGGCTCCATGACCCCTAACAACAACAAACTATGCTAAACCCTGGGGTTACAGAAGTTATTTAAATGTACTTTCTCCCCTTAAAGCACTCAGTCCAGCTCAAAGTTTAAATAAGTTCTCCAAGTATACAGCTTTAATTCTCAATTTTGGAACATTTCCATTTGGACTCCTGGTGTGCTGCTGTAGGATCAGCATTAGACTGCAAACCACAAGGTTGGCAGTTCAAACCCACCAGCTGCTCCTTGGCAACTCTATACAGTGTCACTATGAGTCAGGAACAGATTGAAAGGGCTTAACAACAATAACCTTCAGATAAATAGTCATGGTAATCTAGGTCTTATAAGGCCTCTACAACAGTATTTATTCCCTAGAACCAGAAATATCTGTAATCTAGTACAGCTCATCTATGAAATGGACAAATTATGATACTAGTTCCTGTTTAGTTAACTATTGTCAAAAGTGCTATAAATTACAGAAATGAAAATGAAATAAACAAACAAACAGAGTAGCTGATGAAGCTGCTTATGTTCAACCAAACACCTCATGGGACATCCCAGTTAACTGACCCAATAATGTGTTTAGTGCTTCTGTTACTAGTTCACTGCATGGTGCCAAGAGTGTTAAAAGCTTGCAAGCTGCCACCCAGGGCACAATAATTGGTCTCTAGTCACCTGGAGCAACAGAGGAAAAAGAAGAATAAGGAATAAAAGAAGGACAAGGAATGTGTGGCTCACTGTCTCCATGGACAACTGCCTCTTTTGCCATGAGACCAGAAGAACTACATGGTGCCCAGTTAACATTGTTGTTGTTGCTAAGTGCCGTCAAGTCAGTTCTGACCCATAGCGACCCTGTACAGGGTTTCTGAGGAGCAGCTGGTGAGCTTGAACCACTGACCTTGCAGTTCACTGGCTTTGCAGTCTGGCGCATTAACTCACAGCACCACACCAGGACTCCATAACATTAAGAAAGATTAAGATTAATTAAGAGTCTAACTAAGAATCTTAATCAAAAGAAAGAAAACACAGAACAGAGCTTCAAATCTATCAAAAACATCAGAAAGGAGCCATGGAGGCTGGTGAACCCTTGAAACTACTGCCCTGGGATAAACAAACAATTCTTTATATCAAACACTGAAAAGGTCTGCCTTTAGCATTATGCTTTTTTAAGATCTATATGGGATCAAATAGACAACAAAAATTAAAAAGGATGGACAGGAAATTTAAGGGACAATGAATTCATAGTAATAGGGAGGAGCAACTTGAAGAATATAATTAGTGTCATTGAATTGTACATGTAAAAACTCTTAGAACTGGTGTATACTTTGCTATATATATTTCCAACAAAATAAATGAACATTTCTAAGAGTTCAGTAGATACTCAAATATACAATTATAGCACTATAATGAAATTTCCAAGAATACCAACCACCTATCAGAATAAGATTCATCAGGGGTCAAAACCAATCCAAAAGCAACCTATTTAAACTTAAGTAAAATAATTTACTTTGATTACTAATATAGCTTACAACTGACAATATAAATTAACTTGTCAATAATCTAAAGATATATATATAAAAAAAATTACACTCTTCCAATCAATGACTTACATTAAAAGGAATTGTTTTTTGTTGTTGTTAAGTGCTGACAAGTCTGTTCCGATCCACAGCAACCCTATACAGGGTTTCCAAGGGAGCAGCTGGTGAACTTGAACCACTGAGCTTGGGGTTCAAACTGACTTTGCAGTCCAGCACATTAACCCACAGTGCCACATTAACTCCTTAAAAGGAATTGTTGTTGTTAAGTGCTGTCAAGTTGGTTCTGACCCATAGAGACTCATTACAGGGTTTCCAAGGAGCGGCTGCTGAGCTTGAACAACTGATATTGAGGTTCAACCAACTTTGCAATCCAGCGCATTAACCCACAGCGCCAGACCAAGATTCCATAGTTCTTGATAAAAGCCATCAAATCAATTCTGATTCATTAAAAACCCTGTACAGGGTTTCCAAGGAACAACTGGTGGGTTTGAACTATGGACCTTGTGGTTCAAATTCCAGCACTTATCCTACAGCACCCCACCAAGAGTCTATTAGCCATTGTTGTTACTGTGGTAAGTGTCATCTAGTCGATGCTGAAGAATAGCAACCCTATATAGGAGCTCTGGTAGCGTAGTGGTTACGAATCGGGCTGCAAACCTTAAGGTCAGCGGTTCGAAACTATCAGCCGCTCCGTGGGAGAAAGATGAGGCTTTCTATTCCCTTTAAGATTTACACCCTCGGAAACCCTGTACAGGGTTGCTATGGGTAGAACTGACTCGACAGCACTTAACAACAACATAGTGTTTTGCAATTCCAAACAGCAATGAGATATCATCTCACACCAGTATTAATCACAATGTTCAAAAAACAAATCAACAAATGCTGGCAAGGATATGGAGAGACTGGAACTCTCCCACATTGCTGGTATGACTGTAAAATGATTTAATCACTCTGGAAAATGGTATGGCACTTCCTCAAAAAGGTGGAAACAGAAACATCTTATGATCCAGTAATTGCTCTACTGGATATATATCCACAAGAAATAAAGACACATGGAGGCACCGATGTCATGGCAGCACTATTCATAATAGCAAAAAGATGAATACAATCTTAGTGCCCATCAATGAAAGAATGGATAAACAAACTTTAGTACATACAAACATGGAATATTATACAACTTTGTACAAAAAAAGATGAATCAGCGAAACACCTTATAAGATGGATGAACCTAGAGAATATTATAAAGGATCTCAGGAGCTCACACATGACCATCTTAGGTGCAGAACAAGTTGAATGATATTGGTCAATCACTAAAAGGCAAACATTGTATGAGGCCATGATTATGAAAACTTAAGAAAAGGTCTTCATACTAAAAGAAATTATTTTTTGATGGTTACCAGAGGTGAGAGGAAAGGGAGAGAAATTGACAGGCCAGAGGATAGACACATTAGTTCAGGTGACAGGGAGAGAAATATACAAGGAGGGGGAGGGTGGCAGAAGAATGAAGACAAGTGAAGATACAGGGAAGTTATATATTGACAAAATAGGATAAAGGTAAATAGTGATAGATACACAATCTTGGAACAACAGCGTTTGGTGCATTGAGTTTGGATTGAAACATCATCTGAATGGACAAGGAAAGAACAGTGGGATATATATATATTTTACAAATATATAAAAGCTTGAAAAAGATTCTTTGTACATGAGTATCTAGCTTTCTTACAAACAAAACTATGAATGAGGTAGAGCATACAGCAGACAAAATGATTAAAAACTTCTCAGATATTATCAAATATCTTAAGACAATGAGTAGCTGGGTTTGGGGGCTCAGGACCATAATCTCGGTGGACACCAGGGACAAATGGCATAACACAGTCCATAAAGACCATGTTCTACATCCTACTTGGTGAGTAGCATCTGGGATCTTGAAGTTTAGTAAGTGACCATCTCAGGTACAGCTAATGGTCTCTCTATGTGCAGAAGAAAGAAAAGTACAAGAATTGAAAAGGCTTGGTATCAATTATTCCAATGAACAAGTGAACATCAGTCTCAACGACTCTGAGACCAGAAGAACTAGTAGGGCCCAGATATCACTACCAACTGCTCTGAAAGGGATTCCATTAGAGGGATCCAGATAAAATGGAAGAAAATATAAAACGCAACTTCAAAACTACTTAGTATAAAAAATAAAAGACTGAGTGGCTTACTATTCACAAAAAGACTGGAGGAACCTGAGACTATGGCCCTCAACCACGCTTCAGGTCTAGAACTCACCCTTGTACCCTAATTTTCAGTCAACAACACTGGTAAAATATGCTCACCATTCAAAAGCAAAAGGGCAACATCTTCCTAAGGACAAAGTTAAAAAGGGGAAGGTGAGTAGAATGCAAATAGGAACCACAGGGAGGAAATGGATTAACTGTTGTTATATGGAGGGGACTATAATCATTGAGATGAATGAAAGTTATGATTTGTTGAATGTAAAACTGATAATCTTGTCTGTAACCTTTCACCCAATTCACAATTAAAAGCTTAAAATTAAAGATTAAAAAAAAAAGAATTTGTAGTATTGGTATGGTACTGCAGGATAAGCACTGGATCTCAAGTTTAGTTTGAGCGACCAGGTCCGCAGTTCAAACTCACAAGCTACTCCTTGGAAACCAAATACAGGGTCCGTATGAGTCCAAATCCACTTGATGGTACTTAACAATTTTGACTAATAGACTCCTGATGTGGCACTGTAGGATCAGCACTGGACTTTGAACCACAAGCTCAGCAGTTCAAACCTACCAGCTGCTCTTCATCAGCACTTAACAACAAAGGTCAGTTCAATCACTTAACAGTGAGAATAAATTTACATAAACTTGAAAATAATTTTGAGCTGAAAAATAGCTGTCCCAACAAAAAATGGTGGTGCCTCACTCAAAGATGGCAGGCAACTGCTAAGATTGTGTGAAGCGCTCTACAGTCTGGCAATAATCCAATCTCACACATCAGGTTCCTCAAAAGGCTTACTACGCCTCTTCCATGTCTCTCCCATTTCAGTGCTTCCATCTGTAATTTTGCCTATTCCAACCACCCAATTATAAAAATTCAGGTCTGTTCCTGTTTCATTCCATTGGCCATGACAGGAAAAGTTCAAGTAAGTTCCAAGTTTTACTGAAAAGGGCAAATAGGAGTAGTTTGGTAAATCAGACATTTGTAAACCAGGGGTTGTCACTAACATAATTAAAAATTGTACAAAGAATCTGACACATTTCTTCAAAACAAAGATATACAAATTGCCAAAATGCACATGAAAAAACTGTACAGAATCATGAGTCATCAGAGAAATGTTAAACAGAAACACAAGAAAAATTCTACCTAACATCAATAAGGGTAGTTAAAATCAAAGTCAGGTAATAACTAGAGTTGCCAAGGATATCGAGAAAGTTAGAACCATCAAATAGGTCAAGGAAAAATTCCATTATTTTTTAATTCCAGTTTTAAACAAACCTGTTGAAGCCCTTTCAAACAGCATTAGTAAAAATGTAAGACAATGCAACTACTTTGGAAAACTCTGGCAATTCCTCAAAAAAGTTAAGCCCAGAGTTACAATTTGCCACAGCAATTTCACTCCTAGGTATTCATCCAAGAGAAATGAAAACATGCTCACACAAAAGTTATACACACAATAGAAAAAAGTGAAAGCAACGTAAATACCCATCAACAGATGAATGGATAAACAAAATAAAGCAATATTCAAACAATGTTAATACTATTTCAGCCAGTAAAAGAAATGAAGACTCAATACATGCTATAATATGGTCGGAGCTTTAAGACAATATGTTGCAGCTATATCTGGTATGGATAAGCACTAGAATGCTACCCACAAGGGTCGGAAGTTCAAATCCACCACGTACTTCTTGGAAACCCTACTGTTGTTTTTAGGTGCCACTGAGTCGATACAGACTCATAGCGAGGATATGTACAACGGAACAAAACACTGCCTGGTCCTAGGCCAACCTCACAATTCTTGCCACACTTGAGCCCATTGATGCTGCCACTTTGCCAATACATATCACTGGGAGGCTTCCTCTTTTTCTTTGACCCTCTTCCACCTTACCAAACATGGTATCCTTTGCCAGCAACTGGTACCTCCTGACACTATGTCCAAAGAATGAGACAAAGGTTGGCCATCCTGGCCTCCAAAGAGCACTCTAGCTGTACTTCTTCCAATACACATCTTTTTGTTCTTTTGTCAGCCCATGCCACTTTCAATATTCCCCTCCAACACCACAACTCAAAAACCTCAATTCTTCTACAGTCTTCCTTATTCATTGCCCAGCTTTCACATGCATATGAGGTTATTGGAAACCCCATACAGAGTTGCTATCAGTCAGAACTGACTTCACACCACTGTTAACAACATTTAAGTGGACATAAGGAGCTCTGGTAGTGCAGTGGTTACGAATCGGGTTGCAAACCTCAAGGTCAGCAGTTCGACTAGCCGCTCCGCGGGAGAAAGACAAGGCTTTTTGCTCCTGTTAAGGATTTACAGTGTCGGAAACCCTGTACAGGGTCGCTGTAGGTCGGAACCCACTCGAAGGCACTTAACAACATTTAAGCTGGCCAAAAAAGGCCAATTATTATATGAATCTCACTTGAAAAGCATTGGACTGCTACCTGCAAGGCCAGCAGTTCAAACTCACCAGCTGTTACTTGGAAACCCTAAACAGGGTTGCTATGAGTAGAAACTGACTCAAAAGTATTTAG
>NW_006408760.1:2225906-2230679 GCF_000296735.1 Chrysochloris asiatica
AACCGCAAGGTCAGCAGTTCGAAACTACCAGCTGTTCCGGGGTAAACAGATGAGGCTTTCTGATCCTGTAAAGATTTACAGCCTCGGAAACTCTGTACAGGGTTCGCTATAAGTTGGAACTGACTCCACGGCACTCAACAACAACAGTACCAAAAACATTCCCTTAAGTATTCTTAACTGAATAATTGTTTATCTTACTGTTGTTGTTAAGTGCCATCGAGTCGGTTCCAACTCACAGTGACCCTGCATAGCATTTCCAAAGGGTGACTGGTGGGTTTGAACTGTTCACCTTGTGGTTAGCAGTCTAAGGTTTACCCTAGAGTACCACACCAGAACACAGTAATAATTTAGCTTAACTAGTTTAAAAAGTGTGTCTTGAGCATTGTGTTTTTAAAAGAACTACATATACAGAATCAAACTGACAACAGTAACTCAAAAAATTAGACAGGAACCACAGGGGAGGGTAAGGTTAAGTTAATGGGAAAGTAACAATTCAAAAAGATTGAAAATGGCTGCACAAATTGAAAACTACAGTCAGTATCACTAAATTGCACAAGTAGAACCTATTGAAATGATGAATATTTTAAACACCGAAATGTAGCTGCTGTTAGTGCGATGGAGTCTTGTCCTGACTCAAAGAGACCCTGTGTAGGCTTTTGAGGCTTTAAACCTATGCAGGATTAGAAAGACTTATTTTTCTCCCAAGGAGCAGCTGGTGGCCACAAATCACAGATCTTGTGGTTTGCAGTTCACTACTTATTGTATGGAGCCACCACACCAATAGGTGAAAACAATTCTGAGTGAGTCATCATATGAAATCAATAATCAAAATGTGGTATATAACTCCATAATCGATATTACTCACCAATCAAAAGACATGAAATACTGATATATGTGACAATCTAGATGAGCTCTAAAAGTGTTGTTGTTATTGTTGTTAGGTGTCATAAAGTCGGTACCGACTCACAGTGACCCTGTGTAGAACAGAATGAAACACTACCTGGTCCTGGGCCAACCTCACAATTGTTGCCACAGTTTTGCCACGGTTAAGCCCACTGAAGCTGTGACTATGCCAATCCATCTCGCTAGGGTTCTTCCTCTTTTTCCCTGACCCTCTACCTTACCAAACATGGTATCTTTCTCCAGTGACTGGTGCCTGCTGGCAATTTGTCTGAGGTATGAGAGACAAAATTTGCCATCCTGGCCTCTAAGGAACACTGGCTACACTTCTTCCAACAAAGACCTATTGGTTCTTTTGGCAGCCCATGGCACTTTTAATATTCTCCTCCAACACCATAATTCAAAAGCATCAATTCTTCTACAGGATCTTCCTTATTCACTGTCCAGCTTTTGCAGGCATATGAGGTTACTGAAATACCATGGCTTGGGGCAGGCGCGCCTTAGTCCTCAAGCTGACATCTTTGCCCTTCAACAATTTAAAGGTTTTGTGCAGATTTGCCTAATGAAATGTGTCATTTGACTTCTTGACTGTTGCTTCCATGAGTGTTGATGGTCGGTCCAAGAAAAATGAAGTCCTTGAAAATTTCAATCTGTTCTCCGTTGGTAAGAATGTTGTTTATTGGTCCAGTGGTCAAGATTTTTCTTTTCTTTACATTGATAATGTAATCTATACCAAAGGCTATGGTTTTTGATCTTCATCAGTAAGTATTTTAAGTCCTCTTCATTTTCAACAAAAGGTTGTATCATCTGCATATCACAGGTTGTTCATGAGTCTTCCTCCAATTCTGATGCCATGTTTTTCTTCATATTACCCAACTTCCCAGGTTATTTACTCAGCATAAAGGTTGAATAAGTATGATGAAAGAATACAACCCTGTCACACACCTTCCTTCATTTTAAAACCATTCATTATTCCCATGTTCTGTTCGAACAACTGCCTCTTGGTCTATGTACATGTTCCTCGTGAGCACAATTAAGTGTTCGGGAATACTCATACTTCACAATGTTGTCCATAGCTTGTCTTGATCCACACAACTGAAAGCCTTTGTGTAGTCAATAAAGCACAGGTAAAGTTGAGTAACAGTTGTTGTTAAGTGCCATTGAGTCGGTTCTGACCCACACAGCAATCCTGTATAGAGTTTCCAAGGAGCAGCTGGTACACTTGAAGCACCAACCTTGCAGTTCAACAACTTTGCAGTCTGGCGCATTAACCCTACATGGAGGGATTATAATTATTGTAATGAAACAAGGTGTATGATTTGTTGAATGTAAAACTGATGATGTGCCCTGTAAACTTTCACTCAATCCACAATAAAAACCTTAAAACAACAACAAAAAAGGTAAAATAAAAAGTGTTGACCAAGGATATGGATCAATTGGAACCCTCATACATACCCGTTGTGAACATAAAATAGAACAGCCATTGTTGAAAACAGTTTATTGGTGTTTCAAAACAGTTAAAACATAAAGTGGTGGTGGTGGTGGTATGCAGTAGAGTCGGTTCCTACTCATAGTAACCCTGCACAGGGTTTCCAAGGCTGTAAATCTTTACAAGAGCAGAAAGCCTCATCTTTCTCCCATGGAATGGCTGTTAGTTTCAAAGGGCTAACCCTGAGGTTAACATCCCAACTCATAACCACTATGCAACCAAAGATCCTTTAAAAATAACATACATTCCAGGAAATCCATCCTAGGTCAATTGAAAACAGGCATTCAAGCAAAAACATTTACATTAATGTTTAGAGCAGCATTAATCATTGTAGCCAAAAAGTTTTAACTATCTACTTTGTAAATGTCCATCAACTGATGGCTAAATAAAAAGTGTAGTCTTACTTAATAGAATATTTTTGCAGCCATAAAAAGGAATGAAATACAGTTAAGTAGTCCAACATAAATGAACTCTGAAAACATGCTAGATCAAAGATGCCAAGTACACACTAAAAGTAACTATTTTATGATTTCATCTATATGGAATATCCAGCTGAAAACCAGACAGCCTGCCATAGAGTAGACTTCATCTCATAGTGACCCTATAGAACAGAGTAAGAACTGCTCCAGAAACAGACTGCCTAATCATTCTCCTGTGGAACAGCTGGAGGGTTCAAATCACTGATGAATGTTAAATGTTAGCAGTTCAATGCTGAATGGAATGTCCAAGAGAGGCAAATCCATAGAGACAGAAAGTGGATCAGTGGATAGGGTATTTCTTTTTGGGGTGATAAAAATGATCTGGAATTAGTGTTGATGTATGTCAGAGTAGAACTTACGATAATGACAAGTTCATGCAAAGATAATTCCAAGTGCATAGTGAATGTACTGGAAAGCAATTGAATATTACAATTTTAACTGGTCAAGTTTAAATTTGAATTTTGCCTAAACTTCAAAAGAAAAAAAAGACACATCTAACTTTCAAAAGTAGGTAAATAATTTGAATGAAATATCATTTAGGGAACAAAAAAAAAAAAAGGTTTCATTACTTTGTAGTTAGCTTACACTAACCGGTTATTTTGTAATTTATCAGATAAAAATCAAAAGTCAAAAGGAATATGAATCCTAACACTAGAGAGAAAAGCTGTATTTGGATTTGGAATTCAAGATATGACAAGTCAGCAGATGATACCTCTATGTTTTCATGTCAAATTTACACGCAGCTCAAGAAAAGTAGTAAAATATTTACCTCTTGTTTTAACCACTGTTGGATAAGCACTAGACTGATAACCACAAGTTTGGTAGTTCAAACCCACCACGTACTCCCTGGTTGCCCAATACAGGTTCTTTGAGTCAGAACCAACTCAACAGCACTTAACAACAGAAACAAGTTAATCATAAATACAAAATTCAGAGTTCACAATTAAGAGTAAAAGCAAACTATATATATTTTATCAATCATTTAAACAAGAAATAAGAGAATACATGCAAAAACCTACATCTTTCCCACCAATGACATCTTAATTCCCTCCTAAATCATATTAGACTACATTTACTTAAAAGCAGAAGTCCCTTCCAACCTCAGAAGCATAGATCATGTTTCTCTCAGTCAAGCATACACAGTTCATCCTCGACTATTATAATATTGATCCTTTTCCAGTGCCTGTCACATAGTGGGTAGCTTAACTGAAGGATGAATGAAAGAATACATGTCAGTTAATGGTTAAGCAATTTTAAAAACACAAAATTGCTACATAATGTACTTCAAAAAATTTTTCAAGAGAAATTCCTATTATAAAATAATCAGATAAAAATAAAGTGAGACTAATTTTATGAGGGATGTATTACAATGATGGGAGTCCTGGTGTGACGCTGTGGATTAATGTCACTTTGAACCAGCGGTTCAAGCTCACCACCAGCTGCTCCTCGGAAACTCTGTACAAGGTCACTATGAATAAGAAGCGACTGAACGGCATTTAACAACAACATTACAATGATACCAAAACCAAAGACATCACAAAGTTAACTATAAACCAAAATTTTCTTTAAGAATTTGTAAGCATGTGAAAGAGAACATCAGCAAAGTGAATCCAGAAACATATTAAAAAATGTACAAACTATGACCAAGTGGGATTTATTCCAATCCTGCTTAAACATATTAAATGAATGTAAAACATCGTATTGATAGACAAAAAAAACCAAAAATTTTCCAACAGATCAAGAAAATTTATTTGAAAAATAATTTATTTGACAAAATCAAATATCCTTTCACGATTTAGAAAAAAAAGGATAGAAAGTCCATTAAAAACAATGGCAAAGAACAAGACGCTGGGAATTGATGGAATGCAAACTGAACAGGAAATTTCAAAGATCAGCTCGAGAAGA
>NW_006408760.1:2232669-2248701 GCF_000296735.1 Chrysochloris asiatica
TCATGACATACTATGACCAGCATTGTGGACAATGAGTAACCTGGAACATTTAATTGTGCTCATGAGGAACCTGTACATAGACCAAGAGGCAATTGTTCAAACAGCACTAGGGAACACTAAATGGTTTAAAATTAGGAAAGATGTGTGAAAAGGTTGTATTCTTTCACCATACTTATTCACCTGACCCAAGCCATGGTATTTTCAATAACCTTATATGCATGTGAAAGTTGGACAGTGAGTAAAAAGACTGTAGAAGAATTTATGCATTTGAGCTATGGTGCAGGAGGAGAATATTAAAAGTACCAGGGACAGCAAAAAGAACAAACCAATCTGTGTTAGAAGAAGTACAGCCAGAATGCACCCTGGAAGCCATGATGCCTCTCATACATTGGACATTATTGTTAGAGGAGGGACCAGTCCCTGGAGAAAGATTTCATGTTTGGTAAAGACCCCAAACGAGATGGACTGGCACAGTAGCAGCAGCAGTGGGCTCAAATGTAGTAACAATTGTGAGGTTGTTGCAGGACCGGGCAGTGTTTTGCTTTGTTGTGCATAGGGTCTATAAATCGGTATTAACTTGATGGCACCTAACAACAGAAACAACATATCTGATAAAGGACATATAACAAAGGACATAAGGTAAAATCAAACTTAATGGTGAACAACTGTTTCCCCCACTAAGATCAGGAGCAAAAAGACATGAATGACCGCTCTAACCATTTTTATTCAACAGTGAACTAGAGGATCTAGCCAGGACAAGAAAAATAAATAAAACACATTTAAATTAGAAAAGGAGAAATAAAGCTGTCTCTATTCACTAACAGGAGTCCTGGTGTGGTGCTATAGGCTAATGCACTGAACTCTAAGGTCAGTTTGAACTGCAAGGTCAAAGGTTCAAGCTCACTAATTGCTCCTCAGAAACCTTCACTATGAGTCGGAACTAACTCGACTGCACTTCCTAACAGCAAATCCACTGATAACATAACCTTATGCAACGGTGCTCAAAAAAATTTGTGGAAAAAGTCCATTATCTTTTAATTCTAATTTTTCCAATAACTTTTTGAAACTGTCTGTTTACAGAAAATCAATCCTAAGTAATCAAAATTTTAAAACTTATTAGAACTAACAAAACAAGCTTAAAAAGATTAGAATATAAGATAAGCACAAACTCATTTGCATTTATATACACTAGAAATAAACAATCCAAAAATGAAATTTAAAAAACAATTCTATTTACAATGGCATCAAAAATAATAGAATACTTAGGAATATAACTTTTTGAAAATCAGGAGTACAAGATTCATACATTACAGATCATAAAATATTGCTGAAAGATATTAAATAAGACATAAGTAAACAGAAATACATTCAATGTTCATGGGTCAGAAGGTATCACTGTTAACATGGTGATATGTACCAAACTGGTTAAGACTCAACAATCTCTATTCCAGTTGCCAATTTTGCAGAAACTGATAAAGTGATCCTAAAACCCACATGGTAATCCACAAAATCAACACTATGTTAAAAATGAAAAGCAAAGTTGAAGAAATCACACTTCACAATATCAAGCCTTAAAGAGTTACAGTGATTAAGACGAAGTAGTAGCAACAAAGAGAAGACATTTACATCAACAAAACAGAACTGTAATTTCAAAAACAAAACAATACATCTATAGACAATTGAATTTTGGCCAGGATACCAAGAAAATGCAATGTACAAAGAAAAGTCTTTTGAATCATGTTATCAGGGCAAATGGATAGAAAAAACAATGAAGAAATAAAAATCCACGGCCGCCACTTCTGGTAAAATGGCAGGCACACTACACAGACCATCTACAAAAAAGATACGAGTAACCAAATAAAACAGACACAGATAAAAATCCTGGAACCCTGAGCATCACAAGAAAGATTACAGAAGTGGACTGAGTGCTTGCTGGTAGGAAAAACTGAGTAGGGACGGCAAAAGAAAAGACTGGCTGGGGAGTGGCCAGACAGACAAGGCAGGACCATCTTGAACCTTTATTGGTAGCTTTGGCAACAGAAGGCCACCTGATAGAACATTTAAATACAAATACTACAACCTCACAATACCCTGGAAAAAAACAGACAATTTTAGGTTACACAAAGAAACAAGAAAAAGAATTCAAAACAATGTGAGAATAATTAAGTACCTTCAAAGTATAAATAGAAAGATTGAGGAAAGCAAGGAGAACACCCACAAAAAAAAATAAATAACCTTCAGAAGAATTCAGAAGAACATTACAAGAACAAACAGACAAAAATAAATACAAATTTTGAAACAATACCAAACCTACAATTAGAAAGCCAGAAGATTAATACTAAGATTTCAGAAATGGACACTACAATACATTCAAAGCAATGGAAGCCAGAATTAGCAAGTTCAGAAAAAGAAAAAAAAAAAAAAATTCAATTTGAAAAACAATCAAAAAAAGGGACACCATGAAGAGGAACAACTTACAGGTGATCAAAATTCCACAGACACAATAAAAAGCACAGAGAAAAATGTCTTAAGAGTTGTTGGAAGAAAACTTCCCTAACATCATTAAAGATGAGAAGATAATCATACAATAAATTGAATGAATCCCAAACAAGATAGACCCCAAAACAAAATCACCAAGCCATATTATAGTCAAACTTTCCAAATCAGAAAACAGGGAAAGAATCCTGCAAGCAGCTTGGGAAAAATGAAAAGTTACCTAACAAAGGAGAACCAATTAGACTACGATCTGATTTCTCACCAGAAATCATGCAGACGATAGGATGCCATACACAAGACTCTGAAAGGAAAAAAACAAAAACAAACTGTCAACCAAGAATCCTATGCCTAGCAAAACTGTCCCTTAAATATGAGGGCAAAACAGAAGTGACTTTAAAAGATGACCAGACAAACTGAGAACCAACAACAGCAGATAACAACCTGAGATTGGCATACATGAAACACCACCCAGAACTCAATCCAGATATATATTTAAAGTAAAACAAACCTACAATACTGAAAATAGGGAACCAAAGATATCAATTTATAATGTAGTCAATTACAAAGTAAAAAGAGGGAAGAACAGAACTTCCAAATGGCAAGGAAGTCAAACAGACTTCAAGATAAAACAGGCAGTTTTAAACAGGAAGAAAAAATAATAAATCACAAGGTAACCACAAGAAAATTAATATATACCTATACAGAAAAATAAAAAATGAGGAAAACTGACTGAATAAACATTAGCACAACAGAGATGAAAAGGAAAACACATAAGCAAATTGAACTTAGTGCAGAAAATGTGCAATAAAGAAACCACACACAATGCACAGTAAAATAACAGCAATCAATTAATACTTAAAATATCACTGAATGTAAACAGATTATAAATGCACCAATTAAGAGCAGAATGAAGAAAACAATACTCCAGTATACTGTCTATAAGAGACAATTCAAAAAGATGGAGACAACCTAAATGCCCATCAACAGAATGGTTAAGCAAACTTTCATACATACACACAGTGGAATACTACGCAGTACAGAAGAATAACAATAATCTGCAAAAACACCTCACAATATGGATGAACCACCTGGAAGAAGTTGTTGTTAAGTGCTGTCAAGTTGGTTTCTGAGTAGCAGCTGGTAAATTCGAATTACCAACCTTTTGGTTCAAACTGACCATGCAGTCCAGTGCCATACCAGGATGCCAAGTGAAATTAGTCAATCATAAAAAAACAAATATTGTATGAGGCCAATGTTATGAAAAGTGAGGAAAAGATTTTTTGATGCAAGCAACAATCTATGGTGATTACAGGGGGATGGTGGGGGAAAAATTCATAGGTTAGAAGGGTAAACATGTTAACATGAGTGACAAGTCAGGCAATATACAAGAGGGACGGACGTTAGCAGAGTAAAGATGAAAGTAACAATAGACAGAGTAGGATAAGAGCTAAAGTAAACAGAGGTAAATAGTTAACCATTGGTACAAGACTGGGATTACAATCCTTGTAATAAAATAAAGTATATGATTTGCTGAATGTAAAACTGATTATCTGCTCTATAGCCTTCAGTTGACTCACAATAAAAGGTTTAAATAAAAAACGAACAATCACTGCGATCAGGTTAAAGGGGTCCCAGTGGCACAGCAAATTATATGTTGGGCTACTAACCAAAGGGTCATCAGTTTGAATCCATCAGCCACTCTGCAGGAGAAAGATGAGGCTTTCTGCTCCCGTAAAGATTTATAGTCTCAGAAAATTATACAGGATTGCTGTAAATTGAAACTGACTCTACAGCACACAGCAGCAGTGGCAACCACAAATAAATACCAACTCACAGTGTCCTCGTAAAACATAGTAAAACTGCACCACAGGGTTTTCAAAGCTGTAATCTTTATGGAAACAGATTGCCACATCTTTCTCCAGAAGCAGCTAGTGAGTTTGAATCACCAACTCTTTCGGTTAGCACTACAGCTTTGGTACCTAGGGCTCCAACTCACTGCATCAAGTTGGATCCAACTCACTGCATCAAGTTGATGCCAACTCACAGTGACCCTACATGTCAGAGTAGACGTGTTCTGTAGGGTTTCCAAGAAAGCAAATAAATCTTTACAAGAGCAGATAGCCTCATCTTTCTCTCATGGAGCAGCAGATGGATGTGCACTGCCAGTCTTGCAGTTAGCAGCCCAATGTTGAATTCAAAAAGCCACTAGGGCACCCTGAAAGAAATTAAAGACTTAAATAAAAGGCAAGACATTTAGCTTCTTAGATTATTTACACTGCAAACAGATTGAATAAGTATGGTGAAAGAATACAACCCTGTCACACATCCTTCCAAATTTTACACCATTCAGTGTTCCCATGTTCTGTTCCAACAACTGCCTCTTGGTCTATGTACAGGTTCCTCATGAGCACAGTTAAGTGTTCCAGAATACCCATATTTGGCAATGTTGTCCATAGTTTGTCATGATCCTCACAATCAAAGGCCTTTGCACAGTCGATAAAGCACAGGTAAACATCTTTCTGATGCTCTCTTTCAGACAAGATCCATTGGACTTCAGCAATGATATCCCTCGTTCCACAGCTTCTTCTGAATCTGCCTTGAACCTCTGGAAGGTCTCTGTCAATGTATGCTTGCAGCCATTTCTGTATTACCTTAAGTAAAATTTTACTCGCATGGGATATCAAAGATATTGTCCGATAATTTCCTCATTCCCTTGGGTCACCTATCTTTGGAATGAGCACAAATACAGATCTCTCCCAATCAGCTGGCCAGATAGTTGTCTTCCAAATTTCTTGGCAGAGATGAGTGAGTGTCTTCTATGCTGCCTCTCATTTTGTTGAAATTTTTTTTTTTATTACATCAATTCCTGGTGCCTTGTTCTTTGCCAATTCCTTCAAAGCACCTTGGACTTCTTCCTTCAGTATCATTGGCTCTTGATCATATACTACCTCTTAAAATGGGTGAAAATCGACCATTTCCTTTTGGTACACTGACTGCGTATTCCTGCCATCTTTTTTTGTGGGTTTTTTTGTTTGTTTGTTTGTTTTTTAATGTTTTATTGTGAATTCTGTGATAGTTTACATGGAAGAACATTAGCTTTACATTCATCCTATCGTATATTGTTTCATTGCCATGCTTACAATCCCCTCCATGCACCATCAACCAACCAAAGGATATACCTCTGCAAGCCTGCCCCTTGCCAGCATATTTCCCCTCTCCCTCTCTGGATCTAGAGTCCCCAGCCACTCTATCTCTCCATGTCATCATCTTTGCCTCCATCTCTGGCATCACAGTTTCTCTGGGCAGGGTCCCACACTCCACTCTTCTCCCTTGATGGTCCCAGGGACCTCCGCTCCCTGGGCTACAAGCTTCTATCTTCTTTTGATGCTATCTGCATCATTAAACAATTTGCCCAAAGAATCCTTCAATAAAGAATGTCGAGGCTTGAATTTTATCTTCAATTCCCTCAGCTTGAGAAATACTGAATGTATTCTTCCCTTTGGTTTTCTAACTCTAGATCTTTGCACATTTCATTATAATTTTTGACTTTGGTCTTCTCCAGCTGACCTTTGAAATTTTCTGTTCAGCTCTTGTACCCTCCATATTTCTTCCATTTCCTTTAGCAACTCTATGCTGCAGAGCAAGTTTCAGAGTCTCTTTTCACATCCATTTTGATCTTTTCCTTTCTTGTCTTCATGTATGATGTTCTTGATGTCATCTAACAACTATTCTGGTCTTTGGTCTTTAGTGTTTAATGTATCAAATCTATTCTTCAGATGATCTCTAAATTCAGATGGGATATATCAAGGTCATATTTTGGCTTTCGTGGACTTGTTTTTATTTTCTTCAGCTTCTGTCTGAATTTGCATACCTTGCCTTGTTTTGGCTGATGATATATATGGAGCTTTTCTACCATCTCTTTCCACAGATGAAGTCAATTTGATTTCTGTGTATTCCATCTGATGAGGTGCATTTGTATACTCATCTCTTATGCTGTTTAAAAAACGTATTTGGCAGAGATGGAGGCAGAGATGATGACCTGGATAAATGGAGCAGCTGTGGACTCTTGACCCAGAGACGGAGAGCAGCTGTGTGCTGACGACCGAGGGGTATGCTGATGATGTATGTAGGGGATTGTAACCACAGCAATGAAACGATATGATCATATAAATGTAAAGCTAATGTTCTCCCATGTAAACTATCACATAATTCACAATAAAACATTTTTAAAAAAAGCACACACACCAAAAAAAAGGTATCTGAAATGAACAAATCATTAATTTTGTAGAATTCTATCATGTGATCTCCAGCATCATTTCTATCACCAAGGCCATATTTTCCAACTACTGATCCTTCCTATGTTTCCAATCTTTGCATTACAATCACCAGTGATTATCAATATATCTTGATTGCATGTTTGATCAATTTCTGATTGAAGATGGTAGAATTCTTCTATTTCATCCTAATTGGCTTTACTGGTTGTTGTGTAAATACGAATAATAGTGGTATTTACTGGTCTTCCCTGTCGTTGTTGTTGGGTGCCGTGGAGTCGGTTTTGACTCATAGCGACCCTGTACAGGGTTTCAGAAGCTGTGAATCTTTACGGGAGCACAATGCCATCTCTTTCTCCTGTGGAACAGTTGGTAGTTTTGATCTGCTGACCGTGAGATGAGCAGCCCAATTCGTAATCACTACACAACCAGGTCTTCCTTGCAGATATATGGATATTATCCTATCACAGACAGTGTTGCACTCATGAAAGATCTTGGTATGTTCTTTTTGACAATGAATATAACTCCATTCCTTCAATTTATCATTTACAGCATAGCAAACACTGTGGTTGTCAAGATTCAAAATGGCCAATACCAGTCCATTTCAGCTCACTAATGCCCAAGATATAGATGTTTATGCATTCCATTTCATTTGTGACAATTTCCATTTTTCCTAGATTCATATTTCATACATTCCATGTTCCAATAATTAATGGAATGTTTATGCTGTTTGTCTTCATTTTGAGTTGTGCCGCATCAACAAATGAAGGTCCCAAGAGCTTTACTCCATTCATATCATCATTTTGAAGATGAAGCTCTTCCCCAGTCGCATTTTGAGTACCTTCCAACCTAAGGGGCTCATTTTCCGACACTGTATCTGACAGTGTTCCTCTGCTATTCATAAGGTTTTCAGTGACTAAATATTTGGAAGTAGTTTGTCTCTTCTTCTTCCTAGTCTATCTTATACAGCTACAATACTATTATGTTGTTATGTGCCGTGGAGTCGGTTTCGACTCACAGCGCTCCTGTACACGGTGTTTCCGAGGCTGTAAATCTTTACGGGAGCAGAAAGCCTCATCTTTCTGCTGCAGAACAGCTGGTAGCTTCAAACTACTGACCTTGCAGTTCACAGCCCGCTACCAGAGCTCCTTACAATACTACTATACAGCTACAATAATCAAAACAGTCTGATACTGATATTAGTAAATAGACACGTTTGTTGTTGTTACATTTGTTGTTAAGTGCCACTGAATCAATTCAAACACATACCAACCCTCTATAGGGTTTCCAAGGAGCTGCTGGTGGGTTTGAATTGCCAACCTTATGATATGCAGTCCAGTGCTGATCCTACAACATCACACTCACACTAGGGAGTCCAACAGACACATAGACCAATGGAATAGAACAAATGGATAATAACATACCTATGAAATCACAGTCCTACCTCACAACATATATAAAAATTAACTCAAAATTTATTAGAGTCCAATATAAGAGCTAAAACTACAAAATGTTTACAAGAAAACTAGGAGTATGTCTTCATGACTTTATATTAAGAAATGGTTTCTAAGATACGACACCAAAAAGTACAAGCAACAAAAAGTAAAATAGATGAATTAAACTTAATCAAAAAATTTTTAATTTTATGCAAAGACATTATCAAGAAAGTGAAAACAAAACTCACAGAATGAGTAAAATATATGCAAACTATATACCTGATAACAGAATTATATTCATGACATATAAGAAATTTCTGAAGACTCAAAATTGAGCCTGGGCAAGATCCACCAGTCGCTCCTTGGAAATCCTATGTTGTTGTTGTTCTTGTTAAGTGCTGTCGAGTCAATTCTGACTCATAGAAACCCTTTACAGGGTTTCCAAGGAGCAGCTGATGAGCTTAAATCACCGACCTTGTAGTTCAAACTGACCATCCAATCCAGCCTATTAACCCTCAATGCTTGGAACCCAGGACTCCTTGGAAACACTACATAGGATTGATATGATAGCACTTAATAAGATGGCGGTATATAGGCAGACATACTGAGTAGACTCTGTACAACAAAGACTTGGAAGACTGAGTGAATCAGATACAGATGGTGATCCTAGAACACTAAAAAAAGGAAGATAAGACAGAGAAGTGGACTGCGTGCTTTCTGGAAGAAGCTGAAGAAAGAAGTGAGAGAGATGAAAGAATAGGAAGACTGTGGGCTGGCGTGGCATGGTATGGCACGGCCATCTTGAACATTAGGAGCAATTGTTTATACATCAGCCTAAAGGCACAGGACTAGGCTGGAGGTTGGTGGCAAGGGCATGCAATTCTCCCTTATTCTCAGACCACCGTGGTGAATGGAAACAAGGTCAGTCAACCAAACATCCCTTGGCAGCCCCTCCTACATACACTGCTTCTTCTCTGTTGGGGTTGGCCACCAGGCATAGCATTCCTGCTGGAGGCCCAAGAATACATTATGAACTATGCTATACAAACAGTGGACAGAGGAATTGACTTCATACTTTCACTATCTACCACATCTACCAGGAGAAAGGTGATGAGTGCCTGAGAACATAACAATATATAATTATCAATCAAATACAAATACAACACCACAATGTCTCAGAGAAAACCATCTCAGCTCACATGAAAACCATCTCAGCTCACATGAAGACACAAGACAGAATGCCTCTAACAAGCGACCAAAATACAGTCAGAAAATATAACACCAGAAATTACATCTGAATTACCTGATAAGGAGGAGTGCTGGTGTGTGGAACTATAGAATAATTATAGAATGAACACTGGACTGCTATCCACAAAGTCAGCAGTTCAACCCCACCAGCCACACCCTATACCAACTGAACAGCACTTAACAACAATAACAACCTGATAAGGAGTTTTTTTTAATGCTAATTAGTCAGAGGAAGTAGAATTGAATCAATGGAAGATCAAACTACTGAACTTGAAGAAAAATCTTTGAATATTCATTTGCTGAGCAGGGATGATGGGAGTTCTGGCATGGCACTGTAGGATAAGCTAAGAGTCAGGCTGCTAACCTCAATGTCAGCACTTAGAAATTACCACTGTTCTGTGGGAGAAAGGTGAGGCTTTCTGCTCCCCGTAAAGATTTACAGCCTCAGAAACCCTATACAGGGTCACTATGAATCCGAACCGACTCCAACAGCACACGGCTACTAACTACCATCGCTAACTGGTCAGTAATTCAAACCTATTCCTTGGAAGCCCTCTAAAAAGGGCCCTATGAGTCCAAACAAAGTCCTGGTATGGCGCTATGGGTCAATGTGCTGGACAGCAAAGTCTTTCAAGCTGCAAGGTCCGCATTTCAAGCTCACCAGCCACTCCTCAGAAAACCTATACAGGTCCCTATGGGTAGGAACTGACTCGAGGACTTTTAACAACAACAATATGAGTCAGAACAGACTCATAAGCACTAACAAAAACAGAGCAGGGATAGAGAAATGTTCAGTACACAGGCTGTCTTGTTGTTAAGTGCCATCAAGTCAGTGCCAACTCAGCCACCCTGTATAGGATTTCAGAGGAGCAACTGGCGAGTTTTAACCACCAACTTTGTGGCTCAAACCAACCTTGCAGTCCAGCACATGAATCCATGAGAATCCAGCACCACACCAGGACTCTCAAAGACCTTAAAAAGTCTGTGTAATCATTTGGTCTAGCCCTAGTCAACTGTGTTGGGTTGTTGTTAAGTGCCATCCATTTGGTTCTGACTCATAGCAACCCTATATAGGGTTCCAAGGAGCAGCTGGTGGGTCTGAACTGCTGACCTTATGGTTCCCAGTTCAGTGCTAATCCCACAGAGCCACACCAGTTCAGTCATCACATTGATGGTGGTGGTTATGTGCCGTGGAGTCAGTACCAACTCACAGTGACCCTGTACAGCGTTTCTGAGGCTATAAATCTTTACAGGAGCAGAAAACCTCATCTTTCTCCCGTGGAACAGTTGGTAGTTTCTAACTGCTGACCTTGAGGTTCGTAGCCCAATTTGTAACCACTACACTAGCACAGTTCCTGAGTCATCACATTAGGAGTACATTAATTGTTTGACCAAATATAACAGGCTAATTTTTAAGCTGATAATTTTGTATGGCAGACGAATGATGTTATAAATTCTGGCAGAAAAAGGTTTCCCACCCCTATGCTACAAGAATAGTCAGGAAAAAAAAAAACTGGAAGAAAGCCTAAGATTTACATGGCACATTATTAAGAGGAGTAAATTACATGTGGTTAAAATTCCATAAGAGGAAGGAAAAAAAAAAGAAAATCCATAGAGAATATTGTTCAAGAATTTCTGGAGGAATTGGAATACCTAAAAGGGGTTCTAGAACTTGCCCAGTGAAATAGGCCTCTTGCAGAGCCTTTGCAGAGTATAGGACCTTAGGAGGAATCCTGAGTCCCATCCAGAACCTTATGAGGTGGGACATTTCCACTAGAAAGGAAAAGCAGACCAGCCTGGAACAGCTACAGTGACAAAATATACATCTTCAAAAAAAGATCATCAGGAAAAACCCAAAACAAAAATGTCAGTATGCCTGGCTACTACAAGAATAAGCAAACTGTTCACCAGGAAGACATTAAAGCAAGCACTCAAGTTCCTTCAGGACAAACTCCCCTCTGAGACTGAAACTCAAAGGGAACACAAAAACAAGCATATAAACTTGATGGCGACCACATTGGTCTACTGATGAGTAGAAGAGGGGGAAAGGCAGCAATGAAGAAATGGGCTGAGTTCAACTACAGTCCATTGACTCCTGTTGACCCGGAGATGAGAAAGAAGAAGAAGGGCTGGTTGGTCCAAAATGTGGTGAGACCTGGGACACTTGAGCCCATGGACAAGGACATAGCCACAGAGGGCTAGAGCTGAGTGAAGCATCTAGCTGGTAAGAAGTGAGGGGAGATGCACAAGAACACCCAAACTTGAAGATAGTACCCATTTGACCTAGGCTCAATGGCTCGATAATCAGAACTCAACTAGAGAAAGACTATTAAAAAAAAAAAAAAAAAACAGGTTTTCTTTGATAACGGAAAACAAGGGCAAATTGCTACAATTTGATGAGCCTGACCTATACTCAGAGAGGCAGTAATTCTACCTACAGAGAGGGAAGGAGTCTTCACATCAAGTGGCACTGTGGGTTAATGCGCTAGACTGCAAAGCCATTTGAACTGCAAGGTTGGTGGTTCAAGCTCACCAGCTGCTCCTTGGAAATCCTATACAGGGTCGCTATGGGTCAGAACTGGAATCGACTCCAGGGCACTTAACAACAACAGCTCAATAGGGAGTCCTGGTGTGTCCCTAAGGGTTAATGCATCAGACTGCAAAGTTGTTTGAACTGCAAAGGTCAATGGTTCAAACTCACCAGCTGCTCCTTGGATTCCCTATACAGAATCACTATAGGTCAGAATCTGGTGTGGCGCTGTGGGTTAATGCGCCAGACTGCAAAACCATTTGAACTGCAAGGTCAGCAGTTCAAGCTTACCAGCTGCTCCTCAGACAACCTATACAGGGTCAGTATGAGTCGCAATCAACTGGATGGCACCTAGAAACATAGGTTGGAATCAACTTCACAGCACTTAACAACAACAGCTCAATAGGAAGCCTGATGTGGCGCTGCAGGTTAATGCACTGGACTGTAAGGTCAGTTTGAACCACAAGGTTGGAGGTTCAAGCTCACCAATTGCTCCTCGAAAACGCTACGAGTCGGAACCAACTCGATGACACTTATCAACAACAGTTCAGTAACAAAATCAAACACCCCCTAGACCCCAAAAAAAGAAAAACAGAGGGAATGAGGGAATGGAAGCAAATACTGTTGAATGATGATACACAGAGGGGACTGTAATAATTGCAATTAAGAGATGAGTGTAAAACTGATGTTCTCCCATGTAAACTAGCATTCAATTCACAATAAAAACTTTTAAAAAATGATGATCTGCTCTGTAAACCTTCACTCAATTCACAATAAAAAGTTTTTTAAAATACGCATTTCTAAAATTTGTGATTATATATATTATATGCTCAAAGTTGAAATACTGAAGAAATCCTTGTGTAAAATGATATAAATGTACAATATTAAGTTTAATTTTCGTAAGTCAATGCTTTATAAAATTTTTATAAATTTTTGTATTTGTAAAAAATAAATACCTCAAATCTATAAAAGGGCAGAAAATTCTAATTTTAACTTAGAGATCAAATTATTCCATTTCCCCCACAGTTCTAAGAATTGTTTTTGTTTTGTTTTCTTTTAGGATTCCCAACGAAATAGGAGGAACACTCATATATTGTTGGTTGGAAGTATAAATAAATGTACTCCTTTAGTGAGAAATTTGGCAACATATTTTAAAATTATAAATGTGTACAACTTTGATCAAATTAATTCCGTCTCTAGAGATTTGTCCTAAAGATAATGCGCACACAAGCAAAATGGCAGGCATATATTTATTTACTTTCAGTATAAGACTGAAAATGCCCATATATTCATACAATAGAATACTACCTAGTTATAAAAAAATCAGAAAGCTATGTTTTAAAATGCAAAAATCTCAAGATACAATGTATACAATTTGTTATGTTTGAAAGATGAATTGGGAAAGTTAACTGAACAGACAGAAACCAGGTTGCTTCACTGATTTCTTTCTAAATTTTCGTTTCTTTGAATCACATATAATAGCTATTTAAAAATTTAATTTGAAAAACAAGGTCTATTAGCATAGCTTAAAAGTACAAACAGGTTAATCGTTATCTGTTTAGTGTATCTAACATTTTTTTCCTTGTTGTTGTTGTTGTTGTTAAGTACTGTGGAGTCGGTTCTGACTCATAGTGACCCTACACAGGGTTTCCTAGGCTATAAATCTTTATGGGAGCAGAATGCCTCATCTTTCTCCCACCGAACCACTGGTAGTTTCGAACTGCCGACCTTGAGGTTAGCAGCCCGATTCATAACCACTTCGCTACCAGAGCTCCTTTTTTTTCCTTAGGCAAACTATTAACTTCTTGCTGAGCAAATTAGAGTCCCCAGCCCTCTATATGGTCTCCATTCTCATGGTCTTCATACCCTAATATTGTCTATATTATATATAGAATCATAAAAAGATACCTTCATTTCCTGCTTAGTCTCTCCGTCTCTCTTGGATCATTTACTCTGAGGGAAGCAAGCCACCATATTGTGAGAAACACTACATGTAAAGTAACTGATGATGTCTACAGTCAGCAGCCATATAAGTAAGCATTCACTTCTGTTGACTGCAGCCCTGGTGACTATCTTCACTACAATCACATGAAAGACTATGAGCCAGAACCACCCAGCTAAGTCATTCCCAGATTCCTTAGCCTATGTAAGAGATAATGTGTTTGTTGTTTTAAACTACTATGTTGTTGTTGTTAAGTAAAATAGCAACCCTATTTGGTTTCTGAGAAGCAGATAGTAAGTTTGAACCAGCCTTGCAGTTAGCAGTCTAGTGCTTATGTTGTAGCACCATATTTATGAGGTAATTTGTTAGGCAGAATAGGTAATACACTGAAAAATATTTCTTTCACTGGTAAGAAATGATGTTCTCAAAAGTTATATTAAAGATATTATATAAAACTGGAGTCTTGGTGTGGACTACATGGTCGGTTTGGACTACAAGGTTGGTTTGAACCACAAGTTCGGTGGTTCAAACTTACCAGTCACTCCACAGAAACTCTATACAGGGTCACTACAGGTCAGAATTGACTTGATGGCACTTGACAACATTTAAAACTGATTATCAAGGTAATGCTAGATAGTAAAATAAAATCTCCATAAAATTAGTAAGATTGTAACAGAATTTCTTCAACTACAGGTCTATAAAGTTGAATTATCAAACAACTAGAAGCACAAGCTTTGAATCAATAAAAGAAACTATCCCAAAACACAGATCTGACCATATAAAACATGAAATTTTATGCTGCACAACTACAGAAAATTGTTAATTAAAATAAAAAACATATTGGGAAAAAATATTTATGTCCAATAAGAGGAAAGGTTAATAGCACAAAATATTAAAATCTTAATAGATAAATCAACAAAGAGTATAGACAAAAAGTCATAGGGAAAAGTATAAACAGTAAACAAAAATCAAAAATCATTTTCAATAAAATTATACTAATTAAACCAACTTTGCATTATATACTCACTTAAAAAAAATTTTTTTTTAAGTTTTAAACACCCAATTCTATAATTATAGGCAAATGCTAATAATTTGCAACTGTGTAAATGGTACAATCCGCTTAGAAAAAAAATACAGATGTAGGTATACAAGAGCAACAGATTTATAACTTACTGCTCTGATGAATTCAACGATCAGCACTGTATCCTTAAGATTTCTATAAACATTACTATGAAATTGAACAGATACACTTATCAAGATTTCACTTACAGCTCTAATATGTACTTCCCCTAAGAACCAATTTCAGTGGTTTTATTATCCGCACTGTTATATTCTGCCCCAAAGCTCTTTTTTTTTTTTTTAACAAAAAAAAGGTACTGTATTACCTCTCAAACAACTACTCTGCAGTTCTTTACAGATCATGGCATAGTAGACGTGCATAACAGCAATTTTAAAAACAGATTCAATACATTTTCGATTGAACCAACTGCAAAGTTAAAGAAAGAAATGCCTGTGGTTGTAAAATTCCAATGTCAATTAGCATGGTGTTGATGTCTGTTATTTTCACTGGGTACAGCTTATAACCTGCACTCTGTCCTACTTTCACCAGGGACCCCTAACAGCTCCAATTACAGCATTAAGAGAAATTAGAGATGACACAGGGAATATACTCTCATAATTTACAAAGAAAGACTAGCTTCAGATTCTTCCTGGTATATGAGGGGATATCATATAACCGGTTAATTATTTTTAATTTAATCTAATGTGTAAATATAATTGTTCATCCTCCAAAATTATCCTTCTGGCAATCTTTTACAGAGCATTATAATATTTTATTTAAGGTCACTAGAGATGCAAAAATGACTTAAGAAATCTTAATAGAGTAACCTCACCTAATAGGATGACACATACTAAAATCTTGCCATTTATTAAGAGCAAATCACAAGTATATATGATTCTATTGGTTCTCTAACAAAATACTAAAAAATGAAAGCAGTATTTAAGTTATTTATGGAGTCCTAGAGTGTGGCCACATTTTTGGATTGGAGGAAGACTCATTAACAACCTGCGTTATGCCGATGATACAACCTTGCTTGCTGAAAGCGAAGA
>NW_006408760.1:2250046-2274197 GCF_000296735.1 Chrysochloris asiatica
TTAAAAAAAAAAAAAAAACACCATTGATGTGTAAGTTTCATTTTATTTGAATCTATAACTAACACCCATTGAAGCAGTAGTCAAGAAATCAAATGACTTATCACACTGCGCAAATCTGCAGCAAAAGACCTCTTTACCCAAAAAATATAAAAAGCTTGACTGTATCAAGTCAACTCTTACAAACAACCTTGTAGGACAGAGTAGTACTGCCCTATGGGGTTTCCAAGGCTATAATCTTTACAGAAGCAACTGCCATATTTCCCAGAGTGGCTGGTAGGTTCAAACTGCCAAGCACTTATAACCACTGCATCACCGAGCTCTCTAAAGGTCTCTCTCTTTAAAATGTTAAAAAGCAAAGGTATCACTTTGAGGACTGTGATCCACCTGACCCAAATCATAGTATTTTCAATCACCTAATATGCATGTGAAGGAGCTCTGGTAGCTTAGTGGTTATGAATCAGGCTGTGAACAGCAAGGTTAGCAGTTCAAAACTACCAGCTGTTCCATGGGAGAAAGATGAGGCTTTCTGCTCCCATAAAGATTTACAGCCTCGGAAACCCTGTATAGGGTCACTATGAGTCAGAACAGACTCATAGTGCTGTGGGTTAATGCGCCAGACTGCAAAGCCACTTGAACTGCAAAGGTGGCAGTTCAAGCTCACCAGCTGCTCCTGGGAAACCCTATATAGGGTCACTATGGGCACTTCACAACTACAATATGCATGCGAAAGCTAAATAATGAATAAGGAAGACCAAAGAATTGATGCCTTTGAATTATGGTGCTAGCAAAGAATATAAAATATACCACGAACTGCCAGAAGAACTAACAAATCTGTCTTGGAAGAAGTACAACCAAAATGCTCCTTAAAAGCAAGGACAGAATATGACTTTGTCTCTCTCATGTAATTTAGACATTATATCAAGAGAGATCACTCCATGAAAAAGAACACCATACTTGTGGGTCAACGAAAAAGAGGAAGCACCTCCATGAGATGGACTGACACGGTAGCAGCAACAATGAGCCTCAAACATAGCAACAACTGTGAGAATAGTGCAGGACCAGGCAGTTTTGTTCCTTTTTGCATATGGTCACTTGGAGTCAGAATCAATTCGACAGCACCTAACAATAATTAAAGAATGTACATCGTCCAGAATATATAAAGAATATTCAATTTGCAGCAGTAAAATACTAAACAATTCAATTATAAATTGTGCAAAAGAAATAATTACATTTCACCAATAATGATACACAATTGGAAAGTAAGCACACAAAAAATTGTTCAACATCTTTCGCCATCAAGGAACATGCAAATTCAAAGGACAATGATTTATCACTATGTACTTATCAACATAGGTAGCACTGTGGGTTAATGAGCTAGACTGCAAAGTCGTCTGAACTGCAAAGTCGGCAGTTCAAGCTCAGCAGTTGCTCCTCGGAAATACTATGGTGGTGGTGATTATGTGCCTTAGAGTCAGTTACGACTCACAGCAACCCTGTATAGGGTTTCCGAGGCTGTAAATCTTTTATGGGAACAGAAAGCCTCATCTTTCTTGGCAGAACCACTGTAGTTTCAAACTGCTGACCTTGAGGTTAGCTACCTGACTCGTAACCACTACGCTTCCAGAGCTCCTTTGGAAACACTATACAGGGTTGCTATGGGTCAGAACCAACCCTACAACACTTTAACAACCACCACCTATCAAGATGACTACAACAAAAACCATGATTAACGCTAATTACTGGTGAGGATGCAGAGAAACTAATCGCACATACATTGCTATTAAGACTAAAATGGTAGTCATTCTAGAAAAAAAGCTTAGCAATTTATTAAAAAAAAAAAACTCAACAAGCATTATCGTATAAACCAACAACTGCACCCTTGAGCATTAATCTCACAGATATACAAAAGTTTATAGCAGTTTTATTTAAAATAACCATGGATTTGAACCAGCTCAAACCGTTTCAGTCATGGCTATGAAATCAGAACAGAAGTGAATTTATAAAATTTAATACTGGAGCACTAACCAAAATGGGATAAATTACTGGTCAAAGCCAAGGAATAGGAAACTCAGAAGAGACATAGTAAGCTTTTTCAGGTACCTGATGCAGTAGATTAAATTCCTGTCAAGACTATGGAGAGTGATAACATTCAGAGCCACTATCTTTGAGATGTGAACCATCCTTTCCAACCATGCCACTCTAGAGATCTGGTTATTATGTATCTCGCAGGTTGCCCGTTTTTCTAAGAGATTAAATTTCTAGCAGGGCATTGACTCATAATTTTCCCATTCTGATTACCATTCTGGTACACCCACATTTTACAAATTTAATTCCATTCTGGTGTCACTTTTGTAGGCCATGACTAAACCAGGAATAACCGAAACTTAGAATCAGCTCAAATGTGCTTCAACAAGTGAGCAGTTAAATAAATTAGTGCACACATACCTAGGAGTCCTGGTGTGTTGCTGCAGGATAATGCACTGGACCGCAAGGTTGGTTTGAACTGCAAGGTTGGCAGTTCAAATTCAGCAGCTGCTCCTAGGAAACCCTATACAGGGTCACTATGAGTCAGAACCAACTTTAACAGTACTTAACAATATACATACTAAGAAACACTTATTAGGTATTATCAAGTCTATTTTTCACTCATATAAACCTGCCCCATAGATTTTTCTTAACTGTAATCTTTACAAAAGCAGACTACCAGACAGATCTTTTTCCTGCGGAGTCACTGGAGGGATTCAAACCAAACTTTTGGTTAACAAGTAAATGCTTAACCGGTACACCATTAGGGGATCCTTATGTATATTATTAGTATGTAATACTAATATTAAAATATGTTGCTATTATAATATATATATATTACTCAATATAACATGTGGATTATCTCTTCATATGAATATGTAACTAAAGCTATATTCTTTCCTTCCTATTATCAAAAATGTTATTACTGTTATAATGAATTCATATATTGTTAAAGGAAATAACATTCCTTATAGATGTCAGGTTTTCCCTAATAGTAACAATATACAAGTGAGTCCTGGTGTGGTGCTGCGGGTTAATGCGCCAGACTGCAAAGCCATTTGAACTGCAAGATCAGCAGGTCAAGCTCACACCAGTGGTTGCTCCTCTGAAACCCTATACAGGGTCTCTATGGGTCAGAACAGACTCGACAGCACTGAACAACAACAACATTACACAAAAACAACTAATATCACTACCAGAATACTGACATTAATAGAACCCACCAATCTTACACAGACATTTCCAGTTTTACTTGTATCTGATCCATGTCTACGGTTTTACTATCTGCATATGTTTTTATATCTACCACCACAGTAAAGGTACTGAATCATTTCAACACCAAAAGGATCATTCCTATTGCCCTTTTATAACCACCATACCCATCTCCCTCCCCAATCTGTCCTGTGTTTCTAAAATTTTATCATTTAAAAAAATGTAATATAGATGGAAGCATACAGTATGCAACCTTTTGTGACCAACTTTTCTCAATCAGCATAATTCCTTGAGATTCAGTAAGTTGTTTGAGTTTATCAATAATTCCTTTTTATTACTGAATAGTAAGTACTATACCATGGGGGGCTCTGATGGTACAATGGCTAAGTGCCCAGCTATTAAACAAAAGGTTGGCAGTGTGAACTCATTCAGTGGCTCCTGGGGAGAAAGACCTATTTGGTAATCTGTTTCCATGTAGATTATAGCTAAGAAAACCCTGTGGAACAGTTCTACTATAGGATCACTATGAGTTGATAAGACTCCTGGTGTGGCACTACAGGATAAGCACTGTACTACAAACCACAAGTTCAGCAGTTCAAACCCACTAGTAGCTACTCGGAAACCTTATACTGGATCGCTAGGAGTAAGAATGGACTCAATAACCCTTAACAGCAACAACATAAACTGATAAATTGAGGGTAATTAACAAGATATATACCAATACCAGGCCACTGTGTTGCCAAAAGAAACAGAAATGTATATGAAAGGACTGTAAAAAGTCCATGGAAAAATTCCATTATCTTTTAATTCAATTTTTCTATGAACTTTCTGAAACCCCCTCATATATAAATAAAATTTTTAATGTGTGATATTAATAGTAAGAGTTTATATAAAGGGTATAAGTAAGGAGATCCTTCAACATTTTTTTTAACATTAACATGTATTACTTTTGTAATTTAAAAAAAAATTATCAATTTCTTCTATTAAAATCTAACCCAGCTCTAGAAAAGAGGCTGGGTTTTCAATGGGCTCCTTTGAATCCAGGAGCTGAAAATGAAACATGCATATCCATGACAAAGCACAATTAGCCAAAAGCAACAATGTAATAAAACTATACCATTTAATAGCTGGTGTAAAGAAAGCTACTGATCCTTACTGCACAAATTAAATTCTAATTATCAAACAAAAACAGATCAAAATCTCCTTATTCTAGGGGCAGGAGGCAGAAGGAAAAGGAGGACTAACAGCAATGGGAAAATCGCACTGAATGAGGGTGGTCTGCCAAGCCAATCACTGTAATTGTTATAAATTGTATGTATACCTGTAAGAAATTAACGGAAAGTTGTGTGATACATTTATAACAAAAACAAAAAAGTAGCCACTGAGGCTGCTTATGGTGGCTGTGTGCCATGGAGTAGGTTCCGACTCACAGGACCCTGTACAGAGTTTCCAAGGCTGTAAATCTTGACCTATGAATCGGGTTCACAGCCCGATTCATAACCACTACACTACCAGAGATCCTCTTATGTACAACTAAAATTCAATGGGACTTGGTTCCTTGGTTTAGAGCCACAGAAGGTAGATGAACCCATAAAACTATTATCCTGAGATAATCTTCAAACCTTAAACCAAAATAATTTACTGACATCTTAAAACTGAACAACAGCTAGCTTAGCTAGTAAAAAAGGTGTATCTTGATTGAGCATTATGCTCTTTTAAGAACTATTAGTGATCAAATTAGCAGCAACAAGAACCTTAAGGGGCAGCAGATAATGAGAGAGGACTAAACCAGTAAAGAAAGGTGATAAAGGTTGTACAACTCAAAAAATATAATCAATGTTACCTAATTGTACATGTTGTTGTTGTTAAGTACCGTGGAGTCGGTTCCTACTCATAGTGACCCTGCACAGGGTTTCCGAGGCTGTAAATCTTTACGGGAGTTGCAGAACCGCTGGTAGTTTTGAACTGCCGACCCTGAGGTTAGCAGCCTGATTTGTAACCGCTACACTACATGTAGAAACTTTTTAAACAACAAAAAAAGATAAATCAGACTCAGACCAGGAGAGTAAAAGCATGAACTAGTAGAAAGTATGAAGCAGAAACCACTAACAGATCCATTTGGTTAAACCCAAGACACACAAAGACATACAGTAATATGAGATTTAGACAGGTCAAGATAGTGTGTCCTTTCAGCAATGACACTGAATTTGGGCTTTATTAGGCAGATGAGAAGAGGAGGTGGGAGGCACTGAAGGTAACAATTTAAACAGAGATCCACTATCTCTCATTGTGGAGCTAAGAGATAATTATATATAGAATAGGCTGGAAAGATGGTACAGATATCAGTGACAAAGACCTCATAGCAGAATGAGAGTGAAAAAAGGGAAAGATTGATAGAATCTGTATAATTTAGCAACAAAATACAATTTTAACTCTATAGCATGGCATATTAAGGCCTATCTATATACCTTTATCTCCTGACAACCCCACTAGTGCCAGATCCCTATCAAAGAAATTCTTGCCACTTGCATAAAGTATTCCCTCTTGTTGTTATTAAGTGCCATCAATTCAGTTCCAACCCATAGCGACCAAGGAAGTACTGTTGAGCTTGAACTGCTGACCTGCTACCAGCTGTTCCTCGGGAGAAAAATGAGGCTTTCTGCTCCCATAAAGATTTACAGCCTCGGAAACGCTGTACAGGGTCACTATGAGTCGAACTGACTCCATGACACATAACAAGAACAACAAACATAGTACATGTCTTTACCTAACCAATCATAACCCCAACCATATACTTAACCAACAATAATCCAAACCAACTTTGCAGTCCAGTACATTAACCCGCAGCTGCCCATAGATCTCATCTCAAATTAAATTTAACCCTCTGGGAAGTCCTTCCTGATAACTCCAGGCATCCTTCTTCCACACTCCCACAGTACACCTATCAAGCCAGTTAATATTCTGTAGTGTCATTGCTTACACTAGTCTTCCCCACACACTAAAGCTTCCTTAAAAACACAGACTATGCCTGTCTTTTTATACTAGGTATCTGGCAGAGGAGGCACCCAAACATCTGTATTTTCATCATATAAATAAATGAGTAAGTAACTCCAAAGTTTCAAACTGAGATGACTAGGAGGAGGAGGTCATCATTAACACAGAAGGAAAAGCATGTTTGAATATTAAACATGTGGGTTCAAAATGGTAATATTATATTTTAAGTGAATGAGACACAAAGTGGAAGAAAAGCTCAGGTGACTTAAATTTCCTTGTCTGAAGCTAGGTCAGTTTTAATTTTAACACAGTAGAACAGGAGTGAAGACAATCAATGACAGTGGATGAGACTGCAAAGAAAGAGGACGACAGCAAGCACGATAAACCAAAAAAAGGGCTATTTAAAGAAGTCTTGCTGTTGTTGTTGGTTCAACCTCATAGCAATCCTGTACAGGCTTCCAAGGAACAGCTAGGGAGTTTGAACCACTGACCTTGTGGTTCAATCTGACCTTATCCCTACAGTGAATATCAAGAGTGGTGTTCAAAATTCTGCAAACCTAGTATCTAGAAGTTGGCACATGAATTTATAAAAGAATGGAGGGTATAAAAGCCAAATCAAAGAGCATTAATATTAAGGAGTAGATGCAACAACTCAAGAAATTCGGAAATAAAGAGGAACATAACTTGAGGTGTTATAGGACAGAAAAATATTCCTCTAGAATTAGGAAGATGTCAGCTTGTTTTTAAGCAGAAAAAGTAATGGCGTAGCAAAGTAGAGAATGAACATCCCAGAGTAAAGAGGAAGGAATAATTAAAATAAAACAAGATCATCAACTAAGGAGGAAGAGGAACAGAGAAAACCTGAGAGGTATGGAGACAACAAATTTTCTTCTCAAATAGGAAAGATAAAAGTAAAGAATCGCTGGGATAGTGGGTGAAAAAGATGAAGGGAATTCCTCAGGAGTCATTTCTTCTCAAGCAAACACTACAAGCCTTTGACATCATCTACACTCATCTCTCTCTTTCATTCCTCAAATCCAGTTTTCAATTTTTTGCCAGCAATGCAGGCAACCTCAAAAGGACTGCCAATTTTCTCACTCTGAAAAATCTTTTGGATTTATTCCTTTCCAGTACTGACTCTGCCCTAGGTCTGTCTTAATCACTATCACAACAGATTCTTACATCTAGTCTACCCCAGAGGAAGTTGTCCAGATACAGAGCTCACCAGAGTTCTTCTCAGCTAAAATTCCTCACTGGCTTCCAGTTCCTATCACACTGATACCAAAGGCCCTATTACCTAAATACCCACTTCCTACCCTACCTTCCCCCAATGCGTACATTCTGAAAATACCACAGTCATTTAATTCTCATCATCTAAACATAGTACAAAGGAGCTCTGGTAAAGTAGTGGTTATGAAATCAGGCTGCTAATCTCACAGTCAGCAGTTCAAAACTACCACCTGTTCCTTGGGAGAAAAATGCGGCTTTCTGCTCCCATAAAGATTTACAGCCTCAGAAACCCTGTACAGGATCGCTATGAGTCAGAACCAACTCCACGGCACGTAACAAGAACAACAAACATAGTACATGTCTTTACCTAACCAATCATAACCCCAACCATATACTTAACCAATGATAAGCCAAATCAAGTCCGACTTCCTTGAAGCCTTGACTACCATTTCCTTCTCTTTCCAGTCAATTTCTTAACCACTTAAACACCTACAGCATAGAATTAGTAAAGGTGGCTCCTGTTTTCTTAATCTCCCAAATTGCCAGCAAATATTGTCACAATGCCAAAAACATTTATTTTTAAATGGCTAACTTAAGGACTCCAGGTGTGGCACTGAACTGCATGGTCAGTTTGAATCGCAAGGTCAGCAGTTCGAGCTCACCAGCCACTCCTCAGAAACCCTATACAGGGTCGCTATGGGTTGGCTCTATTCAGGTGTTGGGGAGAGAATATACACAAGAAGGGGGAGGGATGGAAGAACAAGGTAGATAGGGGAACACTGAGACAGGTTTGCATGGCCTAGGTGAGACAGAGGTAAATAGTGATGCATGCTCAACCTTGGAACAACAGGGCTCTGTGATACAGGGATCAAGGCATACCCTGAAGAGGGAAAATAATACTAAAATGATGCTTGACTATCTTAAGAATATTGATTTCCACTGCCTACTATTATAAAATAAGGAGCTCTGGCAGCATAGTGGTTACAAATTGGGCTACAAACCTCAAGATTAGCAGTTCAAAACTACTAGCTGTTCCACAGGAGAAAGATGAGGCTTTCTGCTCCCGTAAAGATTTACAGCCTTGGAAACCCTGTAAAGGGTCGCTATGAGTTGGAACCGACTCCACAGCACACAACCACCACCACTACCACTATTGTAAAATAGACACTTGAGTGGAACAGAAAGGAATGTCGGCAAACATGATTACATGAAACATGAAAGCTTGTAAGTCCATCTTCAACTTATTACTGATTGAAATACCTAAAATAGGTTCTACAACTTGCCCAGTGAAATAGGCCTCTTGCAGAGCCTCTGCAGTGTATAGGTCCCTGGGTGGAATCCTGAGCCCCATCCAGAACCTTCTGAAGTGGGACATTCCAACCAGAAAGGACAAGCAGACCAGCCTGGAACAGCTAGAGAGACAGAAAATTTATCTTTAAAGAAAGATCAGCAGAAAAAACCCAAAACAAAAATGGCAGTATGACTGGCTACTACAAGAATAAGCAAGTTGTTCGCCAGGAAGGCATCAAGGCAAGCAATCAAGTTCCTTCAGGACAAACTCCCCTCTAAGACTGAAACGCAAAGGAAACACATGAGCAGGCATGTAAGCTTGCTGGCGACATTGGTCTACTGGTGAGTGAAAGAAGGGGAAAGGCAGCAATGAAGAAATGGGCTGAGTTCAACCACATTCCATAGACTCCGACTGACCTGTAGATGGAGGAGAGGAAGAACTGGTTGGTTCAAAGTGTGGTGAGACCTGGGGACACTTAAGCCCATAGCCACAAAGGGCTAGAGCTTAGAACTCGACTAGAGAAAGATTTAAAAAAAAAAAAATTTTTTTTTGAGAAAGGAAAGGAGGATAAATTACTACAATTTGATGTAATTGATCTATACTCTTGGAGTGAAGGTTCTTGTTGTTGTTATGTGCCGTGGAGTCGGTTCTGACTCATAGCGACCCTGTTCAGGGTTTTTCAAGGTTACAAATCTTTATGGGAGCAGAAAGCCTTATCTTTCTCCCGAGGAACAGCTAGTAGTTTCGAACTGCTGACCTTGCGGTTCACAGCCCTATTCGTAACCACTACACTACCAGAGCTCCTTGGAGTGGAGGTAGTAGCTCAAAATACCAAGAGAGGGAAGGAGTCTTCACATCAAGTATCAATGCTGTCCCCTCTGTATGCAGGGTAGATAGGGACGGTAAACTTTGACATTGGCTATCTAAAATGAGGGGTGATAAAGGTTCAAAGTGACTGGCTTAGAAAGTTTCAGGAGGGAGATTAGTTTAAGAGTATGTGGGGGAAGAGTCCCCACTGAATAGTTTTCATCTTGTCTAGATGGGTCTGGTAAAAAGATGCAGGGATAAGATTCTTATGATTCACCGAAGAGTAATTGTTATCATGACTAATTTCAACTATCACATTTGTATAGGTAGTTTTGTAATAAAAATGGGGGAGTAGTTAATCCTATAGTACAGAAACAGAGGACCCTAGGACCATCCAGGGAGGAGAGCACAAGCGGAATGGGAGACCTTATCCAGAGAAGCAGAGACACCAGAGATGGAGGCAGAGATGGGGACATGGAAAAAGGGAGCAGCTGAGGACTCTAGAGTCATAGAAAGACAGGGATTGAGAGCTTGCAGCCAGGAGGAAGACTTGCAGAATGTGCCCTTTGGTGATTTAAATTATTATATATGCCTGAAGAGTTTAAAAAAAAAAGAGCTAAAATGAAGAGAGAAATACTGTTAACTTTTGGTACATAGAGGGGATTATAACCATTGTAATGAAATAAAGTACATGACTTGTTGAATGTACAACTGATCATCTGCCCTGTAAACTTTCACTCAATTCACAACAAAAACTTAAATAATAATAATAATAATAATAATAATCTCTATTCAAACCTCCGGACTCCTGGTGACACTGTAGGATCAGCACTGGCGCTCAAAACCATAAGGCTGGCAGTTCAAACCCACCTGGCTCCTCAGAAAACCTGTGTAAGGTCACCATGAGTTGGAACTCATTCAACCACACTTACTAACAGTTCAAGCATCCATTCCAAGAACATCTCATTTTTCATCAAGTAGCATCTATCAATTACATGGAATTCTGGTTATAGCACTGCAGGATAAGCACTGGACTTCTAACCACAAGATCAGCGGTTCAGATCTCAAACTGCTCCTCGGAAACCCTATACAGGGTTGCTATGAGTCAGAACCGACTGGACAGCACTTAACAGTAACAATCAGTTACAAGGTAAAATTGCAGATAAATCCTACAGAATGATGTGGTGGTGGTCATGTACCGTGGAGTCGATTCCAACTCATAGTGACCCTGCATAGGGTTTCTGAGGCTGTAAAACATTACGACAGCACAGAGCCTCATCTTTCGCCCATGGAATGGCTGGTAGTTTCAAACTGCTGACCTTGAGATTAACAGGTAGTTTCAAACACAACTCCAATTACCAGCAAGGAAGACATAATCTAGGTCAGACCAGTAAATAAGAGAAAACTGACAAGGGTTATAATAGGAAAAGGAACTTCAAAGAGTGATTTGATAACACTCAGGCATCAAGAGATGTTAGTGAATGACATAACAAGAAGATGAAACAAAACTGGTCAAATACTGGTAACTGTTGAACCTAGGTGAGGAGCACATGGGAATTTCTATTATTCTTTCTTATTTGGCACACATTTAAATTTCTCCACTGTTGTTATTAAATGCCATCAAAGTGACCCTATATAGAGAGGGCTTCTGAAGCTATAAATCTTTAAGGGAGCAGAAAGCCTTGAAGCACTCATTAACCCTGTGACTCGCAGTCCAGTGCTTATCCTACAGAGTCACCTAGCTCCCCAGTAAAATCTTCCATAGTAAGTAAGTTTTTAATGAGAACCTTACTGAGTAAAGCCCTCAAATATTTTTATAAAAATTTATCCTCTTTATGATCATGATGGGAATCCTGTTGGGGCATTATAGATGAGCACTGGACTGCAAACCCCAAGGTCAATGGTTCAAACCCACCAGTTCCTCTTCAGAAACCCTACTGCAGGATCACTATGAGTTGGAACAGAATCAACAGCATTTAACATGATCACCAGAGAAAGTGAACCCTAAAACAAAATGGTATCTCCCTATCTTATAATTTTACTCAACTTTTTTAAAAGTCCACTTAAGTCTTTCCACAGTCTAATAATTGCTGTTACGTGCCATAAAGGCAGTTCTAACTCACAGCAACCCTACACAGGGTTTCCAAGGCTATAAATCTTTATGGGAGCAGAACGCCTCATCTTTCTCCCATGGAGTAACTGGTGGATTTGAACTGTTGACCTTATAATCAGCAATCCAGTGTTTATCCTATAACACCACCAGGGCTCCTCACTAACAATAATTGTTGTTGTTGTTAAGTGCCGTTGAGTCAGTTCCAACTCACAGCAACCCTGTATAGGGTTTCTGAGGAGCAACTGGTAAGCTTGAACTGCCAACCTTGTGGTTCAAACCAACACTGCAGTCCAGTCCATTGTCACAATGCCACACCAGCCATCAAAACCAAAATTTTTAGAGAGATTAAAGAAAGCCTTATTTTCACAATTCTTAATTTCCTTTTCTAGTAAATAATCCAGATACATCTTTCCCCCCATTTACTTGAGAAATTTTAGTCCCTTTTAAAAGTGAATTCATTTTTTGTGCTCTTTTTTTGTTGTTTATGTAAAAGACAACTGGCATACTAGTCAGAGCATCCTGAAATGGGCTTCTCCTAAGAACTCTGTGGACCTACAAATTTATGAATCACCATAGTATAAATTCCACATAAAATATCTAAGTCAGAAAAGTAAAGAACAGAATACTGCTGCAATTAAGACCAGTGAGAAAATCAGGAGTTACTTCAGGCCCTAAAAATAATGTCAAAGACCTTCAGTGATCACTTAAAAAAAGAGAAAAAAAGCAATGGCACTCAGATAAGCATGGTTTCCAGTTTGTCTCCAACAACTTCAAGTGCCATGAAAACTGGTACTCTGACATTTTCTTACTACAAGGCCACAAAGACCCCATGAGACAATACAAACCAGACCCAAGCACTTAATAAACACTAAGTTACTGCCTGTCTGAAATGTGGGGCCCTGGGGACCAGCCTTCAAGACTTTATCAAGCATCTACTATGTAAAAAGCACAAAGACCTTATACACTGAGAGAAATTAGATGTCAATCCAGTTAAAATATAAAAACCACCAGTTCAAGATTATAAACTATAATAATAATGTATTTCTATCACTACTCAGAGAACATAATTAGAGAGCACATGAAGGTAAACTGAAGAAGCTATTAATTCATAATAGGAAACAAACAGTCTGCTAATAGCTAGATAAACAAAACAACAGTCACTATAATCTTGAATCTTTCTCAGATTCTCTGATTTCTTTAATCTGACTTTCTCTAATTCTAAACAGAGTTAACAATTCTAAAAACTACTCTTACCCCCAAGAGAGTCTTAGTCTATTACAACATTATTAAAGACAAATAGCATTTACTAAATACCCTGTTAAAATTTTCAGCCCTGATGAATTTACGAACCTGCATCAACTGTGAAGTCTGAGTATGTGTGACTCCTTAGAAGCAAGGATGTCATCACTTTGTCTTGCTTACGTTGGACATGTTACCAGGAGGAACCATTCCCCTGAAGAAGGACACCACGCTTGGTAAAATAGAGGGTCAGCAAAAAACAGGAAGACCCTCAAGGGAAAGACCCTCAAGGAGATGTATGCAGCAATAAATTCAAACATTAACGATTATGAGTGTTTCATTCTGCTGCACATAGGGTCCACAGGAGTCAGAACCAAATCTATGGGACCTAATACAACACATAGAATTATTTTTAATTATACCTTTCCCAGCTATATTGTTAAGCTAAATTCATGTTCCACTAAAATGAATTTCAAGTTTTTAAGTCCTCACTTAAACAATACCAAAAGGAAAACTAACAAGATTTCAACTATAATCTTGAACAAACCTAACAGAATAAATTAAAGATACTTGTTTCTTTAAGCTCATAGTCTTGGAGCAATTTACATTTTTTCCCTGAAAAATGTTTTTCTCCATTTAGGGTTGCTAACTCCCATCTTAAATGAGTAATAGTCCATAAATGCTGATACTTTTTTTAAAAATAGAACCAATACTTTAATGCCATTTCTTTGATGAGAAACAGAATTTATATTTCTACTTGTATGCTTCTAGAGAAACATGTTCCAATCCTCAGATCTAAGTTTTTAAGTGAAAACAAAGACAAAACTATATGCATGTAAAGTATGTGAACACAACAAAACTATATGCATGTAAAGTATGCCAACAGATTTCCAAAACACTTTATCCTCCCTAATAAGGATTGCCAACTTTCTAGGACAATACAAATTCAATAATCACCAAAATAAACATTTTAAATTTGTAACTACCAAGCTAAGAAACCAAGGAACAGTAACACATATTTAAGATATGAATCAACAGAAACAAAAGCAACACACCCACATTCTCCCTCTTTACCTTTAAAGAACAGGTCTAAATGGTAAAGTGAACATTTCATATACAAAACAATGGCCACACTCCATAAAAATTTCTTGCTGATAGAGCTATGACTTTGTATTTCAGAATATTTGTTGGCCAAAACAAAAAACTTTCGTGACATTACTACCGACCATGAAAATGTGTTTGGACAGAAACAAAATCAGAATCAAACACTTAAGACTTAAAAGAATCTTTTAGCAATCAAGTAGTTTCAGAGTTGAGACTGAAAGAAGCTGCCAAGTAGAGTCAAGAAATTCTTCATAAGCTCAAACTAAAAAATAACGTTATCATTTACAACCCTCTAACAATATCACCTAGAGTCCAAATTTTCTCCATGTCTATATATGCACATACATACACACACATATCACACATACATACTTCAAATTTAAAAAACTGAAAAGGTTCAAGAGCCAATTCTGATGGTACTAGTTATCAAAAGCATAGGTTGTTGTACCTTCACCAATCATTCAGAAAAATTAGCCTAATTTCTCATCTTAGCCACTTTCAATTTGTGCCCAGAATGTACTTCCACCTTCAGCAAGCGGTCACTCCAACAACTAGTAGCCTAAGCCATGCTTTATGCAGAACAGGACTACAAGTAAATTGATTCAACTGCATTCAGGATACTAGCAGGCCAGAGCCCACTTTTTCAAGTTAAACAAATGTCCACCCCTATCTTGAACATTTAAATCTGAACTCTGTAACACTTTAACCAGTCTTCAAGGGAGAGTTGTGTGAGAAAAGCTGCAAAGAACCAAACTTATAAAATAGATTTAAAGATCAAAGTAAAATTTCCCCAAACTGCTTTCAGCTGTGATCTGATAAACACCCAAAAACCAATTAGTTATAAGTTTCTCTTTAAGTTGCCTGTATATATACATTTATGTATATATTTTAAGTTGTACCAAAAACTGCTTACAAATGGCAACTCCTGTGAAGTAGATGATGATGAAGTTCCAGGTAATTCTAGCATGTTTCCTAATGTACTGGTACTGGAGTCTGGATCATCCTGAAAAGATAAATTTATTGAGTTTAATTGCTCTTCTATGGTAACGTTTGTATCTCCTAGTGAAAGGGGGACTGGGAGAAAGGCTGCTTTTTCATTGCTGCCGTCCACTTCATTTCTTTGCTTATTTTTCTGTGTTTCAGTTTGAGGAGCTAATGGCAAGAATGGCGATTTGACTGCACCATGTCTACTCTCTGATGTGCTGTCTTGTTCATTTCCCATGGCCACTTTTACACCATTCTCTGATTTAGGCTCATAATTGCAGGTGGCATTGGTCTGAGTTTCCTCAAAGATCTCCTCTATACTCTCATCCTCTGTGACTGGCTGTTCTGGGTCCATTTCAGAATCTACATCTGCATCGTCCACACAAGTAAAATTCTCAAAGTGCAGAAAGCCATTCTTGATAGTCTTTGTTACTTTTACCTGGAGTTCAGGGGAGTTATTACAAGAGGGTTCCTGTTTCATAGGAAGTGCTGTTGGACCACCAGGACTCAAGGAAGTGCAAACAACTGGCGACTGAGCTCTTGAATCACTTTTTTCAGGGTCTTGAAAGGATTCTGATCCATCAGCAGACCCATTTAAATACTCTACATTGATCATGGAGGCCAAATCCTGTAGTCTCCGCAGTGGAATGTAACAAGATGGAGAATCTTGTCCATAAGCATTTTGGGATGTTCCACTGGCAGTCGGTAACTGCATAGTACACCCATTAAGTGGCTCAGAAAAATTGGATTGACCATTACCGAAAGGGCTATCCTTGTCTTCTGGGGCATCTAAATTCACTGGATTGGAAAAAGACAGCAAACAATTTCTTCTGGGTATTTCACAGGTCTGATCCATCCTGGGCAGGCATCAACCTGGAATCCAAAAAATAGCAATTATTCTGAGTTAACAGGCCATTTGGCTCTTCCATTCAAAATGGCAGCCACTTCTCAAGGCCTAGTGGCCTCGATGCCTTTCTGCTGCACTTCCATGGGCGGAAAAAGTTCCCCTGGCTGCCGATGGAAAAATGGCCTCGGTGAGCCTCCGCAAACTCCATCTTACCGGAGCTGGGCAGATCAAATCCTGCCACATGGAAACAGACCGTCCCTTTTTTCTGCACTGCAGACTGGCGGGCAGTTTGGCTTAAGTAAAATTAAAATCCCTTTGGCTGTTGAAATTTCCAAATCTCAAACAGGAAGAGTCGGCGTCCCCCTCTCCCGTCCTGAGTTCAGCAGGCAAATCTCCGGAAGGGAGGAGGCTATGGGATCCGAGGGGGGCTCCCGGACGCGGCACAAAAAGGTACCCCCCTCCCCCAGCCTTCCTGGCTCGCTCGGGCGCAGCGGTCACAATAGCGCTGCACCCAGAGCCCGGCCGGCGCCGGAGCCTTTGCAGCGGCCGTGTTCAGGCCGTAGGCCAATCGGCCAACGCGGCTGACTCCGAATCTCGCCTTCCAGACTGCTAGCCTGCTCGGTCCACAGCTCCAGGGACCAGAGGCCGGGACGCGGCAGAGGGAGAAACAGAGGCAGCAGGCGAAGCCGAGTCAGGACAGCAGCAGCTGCTACAGCTTGACAAACATGGCTGCTGCAGACGCCGACGCCGCCTGCCCGGGCTGCGTTCCCTCCCTCGGTCTCGCCAGCACCTCCCGGCTGAGCCGAACGCACACATTAATATTCAGCAGCAAGCAAAGTTTGCTGCGGGAGGGCAGCCGGCCCCACGCCCCTAGCCGGCTGACTACCTTGAGGGGAGGCGGAGGCCGAGGTGCGCGCGCGGTCGCCCGGCAGGGCACGGGCCGCGCCGGGAGGAAGTTCGCCGCGGCTGGGCTCACTAGGCCTGAGCCCGGCTGTTAGTGATGAAGGGGCCCGCGGCTGCAGCGCCACCGGACCACCAACCCTGCGCAGTGCCCGGACCTCCCCCGCGCCCCTCACCTCACGGCCACCACCATCTTCCCCTCCCGGCCGCCGCCTCCCTCGTCCTCCTCGCGCCTGCCCGCCGCCCACCCCAGCGCACTAGTTACCGTGCCCCGCGCCCCCTCCCGGGCCGGCTGGGGGGAGGGGGTGACCCTCATTACACTGGGGCGCTAGCGGTGCGGTGGGGAAAGAGAGGAGCCGCTCGCCGCACCCCCCTCCCCCCTCGTCTGTCTTCAGGGCAGAAGGCAGCGAGCGCGACCTGCCCCGGCCTATTCCGCCGCCGCCTCCTCCTCCTCACACCCCCACCGCGCGCGCCCCCGCCGAGGCGCGTGCGATCGAGCGCCTCGCGCCGGCCCGCGTGCGGCTTGGGCCTAGAGTGCGCGCGCACCCCTTCCCCACCGAGCGCGCTCCCTAGCCACACTCTTCGGGGTTCAGGGCGGGTGAAGTCGGGCTCGCGAGCGCGCCGCCCAATCAGCAGAGCCGCCGCAGCGGCCCCCTCCCCTCCCCCCGCGCGCCCGCTCGCGTCCAGGGCCTACGGGCCGGCCTGAATGTCCGGGCGGGGCCTGAGGCGGGCTCCCCTGGGGCTTCGCGCGCCTCCCCTGAGTGTCAGGGCCTGCGGGCGTCGTGGGTGACACTCAAGAACCCCTCACTTACCTCGGGGCGCTATGTTGGCCTCGGGCTGTACTAGTCTCCTACACCCTACCCATCTCGAGTCCCCACCCCGGCGACACCTGGCCCGGCTGAGGCCTGTCCGACAGCCCCGCTCGGGCCCGCGTCAGCCCCGGCCTCCATCTTAGGTTACAGCCCGGGCTCCCCATCTACTGGGCACCTGCCCTCAGCTCGCTCGGTTCGGCCCGAGGCCAAGGCAACCCCCCTCCTTCCACGGGGCTCACCTGGGGGCTGGGGCTGGGGGTCTTCGAAGCCTCAGGCCCCAAACAGGAGCAGCCGCAGGTGAACCCCCTGCCTGGCCGCACCCCAAACCCACACCACCACCACAGACCAAGCTGAGCAGGAAACAAAATGGAGGCAGCAGCTCGAGGAGGCAGACCCGAGCCAAGCGTGTGCAACCCCAGGGCTCCCTCCTGCCGCAGGCCCAAGGCCCGCGAAGCAAGGAACTGGCTCGTCCTCAGCGCCGCCGACAGCCGCCCTAGAGCAGCGCGGGCCGGGCCAGGGACTCGGCCCTGCGGTCCCCACAGTCCCTCACCCACCGCCCCTTTCCTCCCCCCTCCCGCCTATTCCCCTCCCTCCCGCTGCCCGGCCGTGCGGGGTGAGCGGCTCCGGGGAGCGGGGTCGGGTTACCCGCCCGGGCAGTGCCCGCCGGGCCGCGCCCTCGGCTTGGAGGATGTAGCCGCGCGACCCCCACTATGAGCCCACCCCTCGCAAATGCTCTGGACTGCAGTCTGACAATACACCCGCACATCGGCCTGCCGCTGTGCGGTCCCCGCCCCGCCAAACTAAGCCCCGAGCTCGGGCACGCAGGAATGAAGCTCCCACACCACCCCCGGGCCCAAGGGTCCTCGCTTTTCGGGCGGGGCGAGGGGAGCCCTGGGGGAGGGGTCCACGAGTCCCCTACGCCGCCTCTCGCGCCTAGTCTGGATTTGGGCCTGGCACCAGGGCTCGGGGCGCAGGCGAGAAGAGGATGCAGGATGGGGGCCGAGGGAAACCGTGCCTCGCACTGCGGACGCTGCAGTTCTCGGCGCCTAGGCAGATGGCCCTCTCGTGCCACCGCTGCCCCACGCAGGCCGCTGGCTCCCCGGGGAGAGCGCGCCTCGCCCTTTCGGAGCCAGCGTCGAGACAAGGACGAAACTGCGCCGGGAGACGGATCGCCGAACTGGCTACGCCAAAGTCTGTAGGCTTAAACCTCGGCCAGGGCCTCTACGCAATCAGGCGTCCAGGACATCGCGGCCTGCACCAGCACCTTAGGCCCTAGGGCACGTCCAATCCACAAAGGCAGTGAAAGGTCTGGTCGGAGAACGCCAACCGGACCTGACCTCTCGACTCCAGTCCCCAGGCTCTTAGCCTAGCCCGGCGCGACCGTGCTGTACCCTGCCTTGCTCCCCAGCAAGAAGCTCACCTCGTGAGCCAGTTGGATCTAGAGCGCTAAAAACATCCTCGCTGTTGAGAGAAAATCACAATCGACCGCCTTAAAAATGCCGCCTCCTCCAGAAAGCCTTCTGTGATTAGATTTAGGATTAATGCCATCTCCAAACTGAGGGCGCCGCCCTCGAGGGCCACGTGACTACCATTCCTCCCAAACCAAAAACCAAACCCAGAGTTTACTAAATGTGCATAATTATTGCCCTAACGGAGTATTCTACCGTAACTCTTTTGTTAACCGTGAGCCCACCTGGTAGAAAGGCCACTTTTGGCATTTCCCTGCGCCGGCATCAGCTCTGGGCTCCCTAAACTGGGTCCTTCAACCTTCCGGGGCTTTTACCCCAGTCGGCATGTGCAGATTGGGAACTCCAGATGCCCTTCTGCTTCCTGCTCTCCAAAACCCACAGGCCAGTAATGGAGGCACAAACACACAGTGGCTAAATATTGGGATGAAGGACCTGCCAAGACGGCAAGGGGATTTTGTTAGAGGATAAGCAACCTCCAGGAATCAGAATGATGATGTCTATGCATACTCATTTCTTGAAACAGACCAAAGTACCCTGAGAGATCCCAGGTGCAAAATAAAGTTGGTAGTGTCTGGGCCAGGACCAAACGGAAGAACAAGTCTACACTCTCTTGTTGTTGTTAAGTGCCATCGAGTCGGTTCCGACCCATAGCGACCCTCGAGAGAGTTTCCAAGGAGCAACTGGTGAGCTTGAACCACCAACCTTGCAGTTCAAATCAACTGTGCAGTCTGGTTCATTAACCCATAGCGCCACACCAGGACTCCCTACACTCTCTAGGAGCCGGCCATTCAGGGACCAGCCTTTTGTTCTTCTGAGTCATTCTTGCTATCCCATCCTGAACAACTTCAATGGGGAAACTGGTTCTTTCTTCACACCTAATAATTTCTGACTGAACACTAAAACAAAACAAAAAACACACAAACCTTTTCCCATTTAGTTAATTTTGACTCACAGCAAGCCTGTAAGGCAATAGTACAGTTCCATAAAGTTTCCAAGACTTTAAATCTTTACAGAAGTAGACTACCACATCTTTCTCACAAGGAACACTGGTGGGTTCAAACCACAGACCTTTCAATTAACAAGTGAGTGCTTTGACCACTGTGCCACTAGGATTCTTGACTGTCAATTGTCCCGGTCCATCCTCCCAACCCTTTACTTTCCCATCAGTCATTCTGGGGCCCTGAGAGCCACCAATGTATGGCCTAGAGTAGGTCACTTGGGGCAATAAGCCTGTTTTCTTGTTTGTGAAACAGGATGGGCTTCTAATGATGCTCAGAGTGGCTGTGAGGCTCCTGTCAGATACAGATAACTGTTGGCAGCTTGTATGTTTGAATGTTGAAATAAATTCATTACTCAGCAGACATTTATTTCCTAAGTACCTGGGAGTGTGCTAGCTGCTGGGCAAAGAGAAGATACCTGCCATGAAGAATCCCATCTTAAAAGAAGACTTAAATCAAGGTGTTACAGTGTGAAGCAGGGAGAGTATCTCCTCCCAAAGCAGCCCTGTGGGTATCACTGCCCTGCAAGAACCCCTGCCTTGAACATCTAGCCCCCAATGGAAAAGGAAATCAGTTGCCATCGAATCAATTCTGACTCGGTGCCCACACTCACTGTGTGTGTCAGAGTAGAACTGTGCTCCATATGACTTTCAATGGCTGATTTTCCCAAAGTAGATCACCAGGAACCTCTGGGTAGACTTGAACCTCCAACCTTTACACAGAAGAGCTTTGGCTAAAGAGAGGTTTGCAGCTGGAGAGGAACAGGTTACCAGCAGGTCTGGGTGAAAAGACTGGATCCCCAGGGAAAACCTCACACACTTCCCTGATGTAGGGGGAAAAAAGATAGCATACCTGACTCAGAGAAAGGCCAGGTCTCAGAAGACTATTCCTGCTTCTTGCAATAGACCCTGGCTACAGAGGCCTCAACCCTAGCAACCCCTTTTGGAACCTCCCCATCTAGCATTCCCTGGTCAGGCCCTCACATGTGCTCACACTGGGCTGAGGGTATCCACATTGCTTTCCTCCCACAAAAACACTAGCTTCTAAAGTGGAAGCAGAAGGTATAGGGCTGTTTTCTCAGCTCAGGTACCTTTTCTGGACCTGGATCTTCCATCCTTAAGACCACTTGGAATCAGTAAATACTGTCTGCACTTACAGTGTAGTGGTCACCCTGGTGGGCACTTATTGGACATACTTCTTTAACCCTTTCACCCACCCTGTGAAGAACTGAGGTTCAGGAGCAGCATAAGTCCCTATGCAAGATCTTAGAGCCTTAAGGATCACTTGGTATGATTGGCATCACTACCTTGCTCTTGAAAAGAAAGACACAGCATGGTGTCTTGCACACAGGTGCTCAGGAACTTGACTTTCAGACAAAGTGAGATTGTCTTAGTTTCAGTTTCTTCATTAGTTACTTGTTGGAACATTTGATCTTTTTTCTTAGAACTGACCCCTTTAATTTATTAACTCAACATGTATTTATTGAACTCTCTCAGCCTTGTGGGGAAGGCAGGGAGATGAGCTCAGAGAGCTAGAGGAGCCAGGGAACCCCTAGAGCAGACTCTGAGACACACAGCAATGACGTGCATAGGGAATCTGGAAAGAACAGTCAAGAAAGGAAGGGAACAGCAGAGTAGCTTTGGAGGAACTAACAGCAGTTCATTGTGGCCAGAAGATAATAATGTGTGTACAGAAAGGGGTGATGAGTGCAGTAAGACGCTTCACCAAAGGATGAAGAAGATCATGAGGTCTGACCCTGCAAGGCCTTATAGGTCAACATAGAGAATTTAGGCTTTATCCATAGGGCAGTAGGGAACCATGGAAAGTTAAGAAGCAAGGAAGTAACAAGATCTCAGTTGAAAGTTCACTCTGCCAGGGCCTTGCCTCTGGTACATGCCAGGATAGTATTGTTCATATAGTAGCAGTTTTGACTTCTTTGTGCCAACCACTCTCAGGGACACCCTCGCATTTCATCCTATGATCTGGATACTGTTGTTATCCCATTTTCCAGAGAGGAAGAGTGAGTAGCCCTGTTTCCTTCCTCTCCTCAACCAGAGGAAAGGACTGGATCAGGCTTGGACTTAACAATCCAGGAAAGCCTGGCCATGTCCAGCAGTTTCCTTCCTGTCCCAAATGCCAAATCTGCTAATCTGACTCTGTAGCCCCAGCCTTGGCCCTAAAGTCTCAAGCTTATACTTTTCACTTTTACTTCCTCTCAGTGTCTTCTTTCCAAAGCCCTGTTTGTCCTGGCCACTAATGCCTGTCCTCTGTCCGCATCACTTCTCCCAACTGCCCACAATGCTCACTGTGCTAGGACAGGCTACATTCCATCTAGCCTATGCTAATGCTGGTTCATTGGCTTTTTCTCTATCACACAAATTCCTACTCCTTCTTCAAAACCCAATTTAGAAGATGCCTCCTCCTAGAAATCTTCTCTGACCCCATCCCTTGCAAGCAGTCCTTTTTCCTTGGATGAGTCCCTGCAGTAACATTGGCTTCTAAATCTAGTGCCAGCCAATTGGTGAACCCATTCCACTGTACTTAAACAACAACAACATACACATATGTGGCACTGTGTGTTAATGCACTGGACTGCAAGGTCAGTTGAACCTGAAGGTTGGAGGTTCAAGCTCACTAGCTGCTCCTCAGAAACCTTATACAGGGTCACTATGAGTTGGAACCGACTCGACAGCACCTAAAATACACTTGTAACACTGTAGGATAAGCACTCACTGCTAACTACAAGGTTGGCAGCTCAAACCCACCAGCTGCTACTTGGAAACCCTATACAGGGTTGCTATGAGTCGGAACCAACTCAACAAAACTTAACAACAACAACATAAACCAAAGTCTTGGAGACTAGCTTCTCTGAATTTCAGTGACCAAGCCCAGGATGATGAACTTAAGAGTGAGTGCTCAGGGACTGTTTGCTAATATCCCCTTTTCTAAGCATTTGTCACCAAGTCGAAGGACTATGGTTTGAAACTTGACTGACTGAATGGATTATTTAAAACATGTTTTTTAAGTGCCCTCGAGTAGGTTCTGATTCATACTGACCCTATATAGTAGGGTTTTTGAGGACTTAAATCTACACAGGAGCAGAAAGCCTCATGGGGACACATAGGCCTCTGTTCCAGATCAATGCTTCTGGAAAGCTTGAGAACCCACAGGATCTGGAGTCACATAGATGTGGGTTCAAATCCTAGCTGGCCCACTTCCTCTCGATGAGTCTATTTCCTCAAATCTGTAAAATGGAGTGATTTAAAAGATAAATATATTAGTGTAGGTAGGATCTGGCAGTGAGCCAGCACTAACAGCTGCCTGCTGTACACCTTCAGGATGCCATCTAGGCTCCTCAACTCCAGCTTCTCTGTCTTCCCCCAAGTCTGCTCTTTCTCTGGGCGCCTGATACTATTGGACTGTCCCTAGTATCAACCAAGCACATCTGAACACATTGATTCTCAAGGGGATTGAGGAATGTAGGAATCCAGCGCTGGGTTCTTCAGGAGAGGATGTGATCAGGGAAAAGGTTTGCATCCAGAGACCAGACAAGTGTCTGCATAAGGTAAACATGAGGGTTATTGTCCTATAACTCACCCAGCTATTGTCCTTCTCCAAGGAAAGGATAGGATCCTGTTTTACAGATGAAACAAAGGTGAGAGGGAACAAGAGGTTTTGTGACTGATCCAGCTCTGGTAAGTGATAGAAATTTATAAGGTGTGGCGCCATAGGATAAGCACTGAACTGCAAGGTCTGCGTTTCAAACTCACCAGCTGATCCTCAGAAACTCTATACAAGGTTACTGTGAATGGGAAATGACTTGAGGGTGCTTATCAACATATAAGGAGCTCTGGTAGTGTAGTGGTTACAAATAGGGCTGTGAACCGCAAGGTCAGCAGTTCAAAACTACCAGCTGCTCCGCGGGAAAAAGATGAGGCTTTCTACTCCCGTAAAGATTTACAGCCACGGAAACCCTGTTCAGGGTCACTATGGGTTGGAAACCGACTCGACAGCACTTAACAACAACAACAACAATCAACATATAAGGGTCAATAAATGCTCAAGGGGAGTCAGGTAAAATCAAGATGGAGAATATGGAGATAAATAGCGTGGGGGTTAATGCTCC
>NW_006408760.1:2274367-2282842 GCF_000296735.1 Chrysochloris asiatica
AAAACATTTGCTATTTTAACAATCTTCACATAAACAAATCAATGATAACAGTTATGTTCATGTGTTAAACTGTCTCTTGTACTCATTCCCAGGTTATACCATCTCCTTTAACAGAAACTCAGTAAAGAATCTGGAGATAGTATGTGTAGAAACTAGTGTCTCTGAGTGGTGTAGTTAACATGCTTGCCTGCTAACCAAAAGTTTGGTTCCTCTAGAGGCACCTCAGAAGAAAGACTTAGCAATCTACTTCTGAAAAATCAGCCATATAAAACCCCTGTGGAGCACAGTTCTGCTGCCACACATGGGTCACCATAAGTCAGTCAACTCAACAGCATCTGATTACTGGTATGGGAAGGTATGGCCTACTCACATACTGAAAGTTGACATCTAATTTTGTTTTATTTGATCACAAGTTACAAATAATTTCCAGTGTCCTGTATGTGTACTTGCATGAATAATTACTTTTAAGCAAGATCAGCACAAGGCTGGTCCCTATGAGGTGGAGGTTCAAGATATCCAAAATGTTTGACTTTTCCAATATGTTATACCACCCTATAGTCCTTGATCTCCATCACCACTCCTTCTCTCCCACACATCCCAGCATTCTGCAACACACTGCAACATCTCACAGAATTTACAACTGTTAAGGAAATGGCCCATGTAATTGTGGAGACTGGTAGGTCCCCTAATCCATAGTTCAGAGATCAGTCTGAAGGTCTCTTCTCACCCACATAGTCTCAGGACTTGAGGTACCCAAATCAGCAAGTCAGACAACAGGCTGTGGGATCTGGTGAATCTGGTCAGATGATGGGCTGCAAGTCCCATGAGCTGGAGGTCAAATGTAAAGAGCCAGATGTTATACCCAGGACAAGAGAGCAGATTTTGTTGGCAAAGGAGTCCTATAAATTGGCCTTAAACCATGCCCTCAAGGAAAACTAAAGGTGGTGACTTTAGTCACACCCTCTTGTATTATAAGGTGGGGACATCCTTAATCCTTAGCCCTGCCTGAATCCTTAGTGTTAATCCTCAATTCGGCCTCATTAACAATTCATTTCAAAATGGATCCATAATCAGGCATAGAGACTAGGATGTACTATACATCACAGAATGCAATAATGTGGCTAGAAAAACCACAAATAATTGGCTGCTCTGCAGGTCACCCCTGGCTCTTCTAACAATTTGCCCTTTCATACTTAAAGGATTGACACCCACACACACAATCAATTTACCAGTTCAAACCAGCCATTAACAATTAATCCTTCAGTATGGCAAAGAGTTCTAAGGGTTAATGTTACTCAGATACCAGCCGTTCAGGTGTGCTGTGTCCATCTGATCTGGTCAGCTTCTTCCAAAAGTTTTGGTATTTTCACTGTGAAAATATTTTACTGAGAAAAGATTATTACTTTGTTCTGAGTCTCTCTCTCAAAGTATCAGCAAAATGTTAGCTTTTCCCTACTGCATAACACATTTATTAATTCCTTTACCTTCAGTTATTATTTCTCCTTCCATACATTTATCATTTATAAACTGTTCCACCTTGGGAAGACACATCAAGTTCAGCTGCTGTGCTGAACTGCTGGTCCCAAGACCAGTCTAGCCAGTGCTGCCCCTCAGTCCATTCCCATTCATGTTGGATAAGGTTACATAAGTACAAGACCAGTAGGCTATCTTGACTAGTAGGCAACACAGTACTATTCACTGTCAATCTCAATTTTGCCAGATAGGGGAAAGGTACAGTGCATCCTATCAGGCCTTGGAAATTCTGGCATAAAGTCTCAGGGATATAGTTTCAGTCTCTTACTGAGGGATCATCCCTGCTTCTGGCATTCACAGCAGCATTCCTGGTCCTGGGACAGCAACATCCAGCAGGAAAAAAGCAATTTCAGGTCAGGTGGGAAAAACTGTACAGTGGCACCAGCATCCTTCCCTACCCCTGCTCCCCAGAGAAATCTATCCAGTGATGATTCACCTTTTGTTGCCTTCATGTTGAGTGTGAACACACACTCATGAAGGCGTATGAACCAGCCCTTCACACCTTTATTTCCATCCCCTCCACTGTTTTAGATAAATGTTTCAACTGTCCATTCCAATTGTCCATCAAACCATCACTTTGAAGGTGGTATGCATTTAGTATGATAATTATTTATTATGACCCTTCTAGCTACATTATTCCATTCTGGGATGTACTGTACATCCCAGTCTCTATGTCTGATTGTGGACCCATTTTAAAGTGAGTTGTTAATGAGGCAGCATTAAAGTGCAATTAAGGAATAAGGATTAAGGATGGAGTCCTGGTGTGGCACTGTGGGTTAATGTGCCAGACTGCGAAGTCATTTGAACTGCAAGGTCAGCAGTTCAAGCTCACCAGCTGCTCCTTGGAAACCCTATACAGGGTCGCTATGGGTCAGAACAGACTTGACGGCACTTCACAACAACAACAAGGATTAAGGATGTCCCCACCTTACATATACTAGAGGCTGTGACTCAAGTAAGCACCTTTAGTTTTCCTTGGAGGCATGGTTTAACGCCAATTTGTAGGCCTCCCTTGGTAGCTTACTCTCTTGCCCTGAATGTAGCATCTGGCTCATTACATTTCTTGGCCCAGTGTTACACTCTGTGGGCTGTATAGTGTGTTCCTTGGTTGGAGGAAATATAACTTAATGGCCCAAATTGGCAAAGTATTTTTTGTTCTAATCCCTTAATGGCGTTTTTGGCAGCTACATCTATTACAGGATACACAAAGTCCAGTCCAAAGTGTGTATTCCTGTGAGGATCCATTTGTAGCCACCTACTACATTCATGTACTACTCTTCCCCCTGAGAAATCTGCCCATAGCCAACTGGAACCTCTCTTTTTCTTGCTGGTAGAGCACTCCTTATCAGCATTTTATGCCTCCGAGAGTGCAAGAGGGTGTCTCGCTTCAGCTCATCTCTGCATTGCTGCAGCAACCCAAGGCCACTCATTTCATAGGCCCAATTGGCCACCTCAAGGGAGCGTACCAACATGTCCACTTGCTGATTCCAATCACCTTCTGATCCAGGAAGAGGGTTCTTCTAATTGGGATTCACATGTCCTACTCTGATGAGCTCTTTAAATTCCCAGAGTGCTTTCCATAGGTCCTTTCCCATTAATAGTCCAGTTTTCCATTGCTCATTTGTCTGAACAACATAAACCAGGCCATTGCCCATAAATCAGTAAAAATCCAAACATATGAGCTCTCACCATTGTCCAATTCTTTCATCACAGCTAGGAAGACAGCATGTAATCCAGCTCATTGAGCTGACCTTTTTACCTATTCATAGCTTGTTCACCACCACTCATCTGTCAGTTTGTTTTACTGCCATGGCTTGAGTTGCTGTGATTCTGGAAGCTATGACATGGGCATTTTAAATACCAATAGGGTCACCCATGGTGAACAGGTTTCAGATGAGCTTCCAGATGAAGAGAGACTAGGAAGGAGCGACGAACTACTAGTTCAGAATATTTAGTCACTGAAAAACTTATGAATAGCAGAGAAAGATAGAGTGCCGGAAAATGAGCCCCTAAGTGGCAGCATCAATCAGCTCAAGCATGTCAACAATTGTGAGGCTGGCCCAGGATCAGGCAGTGTTTCTTTCTGTTGTTTATAGTGTCGCTATGAGTCGGTACTAACTCGATGGCATCTAACAACAACAATAACAAAGGCTGGGATTAGTTAGTTTTGCCCTCCAGTTAGGTTTAAAAGGAGCCATCTCAGAAGCAAAACAGAAGATCCCAGGACCATCAAGAAGGAAGTCATGAGTGGAGCATGAGAGCTTTACCTAGAAAAATGGCGACGGCAAAGGCGGTGGTAGAGAGAGACAGATCAACTGCAAGCTCTAGGCCCATGGACTCAGGCAGAGGCCAAGGGGTCACATGTCTGCAGCATGGCAAAGAAGAGACATTCCTTCCTGGAAAACTGTTGCATCCTGAGTTGGTTTTGATCCTGAGTGTACCCTGTTCACTTCCCTAATAAGCCCCATTATCATGATTATTGTTATGAGTTCTATGAAGCCATTGCACTGGATTATCGAACCCAGATGTGAATCAGAGAGTGCTGTGGGAGGGATGGCTGGTGTCAGAATAAGGTAAAGAAGGTTGTAGGGTGGAAGCATGGCTGATCTCTGCTTCTTGGGAATCGGCGTTGGGCTGATTTTGAGTTTGATTTTCTTTCCCCATTGTGAAGCCAGGAGAAGTCAGACATGGTCCCCACCTGGTTTTTGCAGGACCTATGATAAAAGGAGCTCTGGTAGCGTGGTGGTTACGAATCGGGCTGTGAACCGCAAGGTCAGTAGTTCGAAACTACCAGCTGTTCCGTAGGAGAAAGATGAGACTTTCTGCTCCCGTAAAGATTTACAGCCTCGGAAACCCTGTGCAGGGTCGCTATAAGTCGGAACTGACTCCACGGCACTTAACAACAACAACATGATAAAAGAAAGGAGGAGCCCTGGTAAGCGAGTCGGGCTGCTAACCTCAAGGCTAGCAGTTCAAAACTACCAGCTGTTCTGCTGGACAAAGATGAGGCCTTCTGCTCCCATAAAGACTTACAGCCTCAGAAACCCTATTCAGGGTTGCTATGAGTTGGAACTAACTCCATGGCACAGCACCACCACCACCATGGTAAAAGAGGAGTCCTAGTATGGCACTGTGGGTTAACGTGCAAAGTCAGTTTGAACCACAGGTCAATGGTTCAAGCTCAACCAACTCGATAGCACATAACAACAACAATGATAAAAGACAATACCTGCTCATTAATATAGTGGATGCCTCCCTGCATTACCCCCATAGCTTGTTCCTGTATGAACCATTTCCATTTTATTATGGAACAATTTTAGACACTGCCTTCCTTATTCAAGTGTGTCTTTGACACTACCCAAGACATTATGGCTATCTCAGGAGTCATGATGATTTTATGTCCTTCTGTCATTGAGACAGTCTCGACCAAAGCCCAATAGCAAGTAAGTGAGTAATTGCCTTTCAAATGGCAGGTACTATGTTGCAGCATATGGAAACTTTTTAGTCCAGAATGCTGATGGTCACTGTAGAGCAGCATTCTCAAGTTTTTGCCATAAGCTCCAGTCTCCATAAGTTTGTGTGGCAGACACCTCTGAAACCAAGTCTGAATGTGGATGGATCACAAGGGCAAGGAGAAAGAGATCACTTTCTGTCCCTCTGACATAGCCTGCTGTTGCTCAGGCCCCTAGTGGTTTTATGGATAAGAACCAGCAGTATTCCCAGATGTGGAATATGCATGCTGCAAACTCCAAATAGACTAACCAGGGCTTAGTTTTAGAGGTAGGTAGCGACAGCAACTTATTCTTGGTTATCTGTAAAATGTCATAGGTGACTCCAGTCTGTTAGTCCCCAAAATTTCAATGTTTGGGCAAGATCCTGGAATTGTGCTGGATTTACTAACCAACCTCTGTTGGTCATGTGGGCCACCACTGTTTTCCAATCTACCCTAGCCTGTTTTGATATAAACATACTACCATCTTCTTGGATCAACTGTCAACATTCGCGGAAGCAGCAGTCAAGATCAGATGACGTATTGCATTGGGCAAATCTGCTGCACAGGAACTTTTTAAAGTGTTGAAGAGCAAAGATGTCAGCTTGAGGACTAAGGTGTGCCTGACCCAAGCCATGGTATTTTCAATAACCTCATGTGGATGCGAAAGCTGAACAGTGAATAAGGAAGATCGTAGAAGAATTGATGCCTTTGAGTTGTGGTGTTGGAGGAGAATACTAAAAGTGCCATGGACGGCCAAAAGAACCAATAGATCTATTTTGGAAGAAGTGCAGCCAGAGTGCTCCTTGGAGGCCAGGATGGCTAAGCTTCGTCTCTCATACTTTGGACATATTGTCAGGAGGGAATAGTCGCTGGAGAAGGATGTCATGCTGGGTAATATGGAGGGTCAGAGAAAAAGAGGAAGACCCCCAAGGAGATGGATCAGTCAGGTGGCATCATTGATGGACTCAGGTGTGGTAGCGGTAGTGAGGTTGGCCCAGGATTGGACATTGTTTCGTTCTGCTGTGCATAGGGTTGCTATAAGTCGGTTCCGACTCAGTGGCACCTGACAACAACAACAACCATCAATGTAATGTATCACTGCATTTGAGATCTGCACCACATTCAAGTCTCTTCTAACCTTACTAGGACAATAAGCTGGTGAGTTCTAACAACGTTGAGACCTCATATATATTGGGATCCTTCCTACTTGAAAGCAAATTGTGGTTGACTCTTTTCTGAGATTGGGATGGAGAAAAAAGCATTTGCAAGATCAATCACTGAGCACCAGTTGACTTTAGCCTGCTGTAGTTTCTGCATGTTAATAACATGTTTGGAACAGCTGAAGCCACAGGTGGTCCTACTTTATTTAGCATGATAGTTTACTGTCAATCTCCATGAGCCATCCACCTTTTTCATAGGCACCAACATTACAGCCTTTAGCATGTCATTAATCAAAGCAGTAATCTCATTTTGCCCACCAGGTATCCTATACTATTTCAAATGAACAATCTGAGTGGTTTCTTTCTATTTTAATAATTCCCATTTAGAATGTCCAATCAATACTTGCCTACGGGCAGACTTATATACCTTCCATTTTACAGTATCAGGTAGAGGGAATGTTCCCCAGTTAGACATAATATCCACACCAATAAGACATTCTGGTTAGGGAGCTACAACTACTTCATATAAGATCTGTTTAAATCTTCCATTTCTCCTCCAAATGTTCGCCTTAGTCCAAACATTTGCATTCCCATATCCCTAGAGTCCAACCTTAGGCCTCTTCAATATTTTACTGGCTGGTTTGGGGATTACAATACATTGGGATCCTATGTCCAAGAGCCCCAGAAAAGTCTCTTCCCCACCCCCATTTTACCCATACATGTGCATGTGGTCTCAGTTCCCTCCTGGAGGTTGGACCAGAATACTTTGATTCCCTTGTCAATCCTGATATTGAACATCTAGCTGAGTTTCTGCTCTAAATGTCCTCAGGTAAGAATTCCCATCAGTAAATTCCTCCCGGCTAGGATGGATACGGAGTCCTGGTGTTGCACTGCAGGTTAATGCACTGGATCTCAAGGTCGGTTTGAACCACAAGGTAGGCTGTTGGAGTTTACCAGCTATGAGTCAGTCGGAACCATGGCACTTAACAACAACAGGATAGATAGAGCTGACTTTTTTATACCTTTTTAACATTGGGGCACCAGTAGAAGTTTCCTTTGGTCCACTCAACCTCCTATAGTGCTGTACTAGAACTTTTGTATCAACTCCATCAGTGTCCACTATATTCATCCCATTTCTTAGACACCGTTTACGAATATCTCTCCAACTGAGATAAGTTGCTTCTTCGCATTCTGCTATAATTATCCTTATTTTTCTTACATCTACAAAAGCCATGCAGGAAAGTATTGCCAACAAATCCAACATGGCTTCTTAGATTGTTGTTTTGTTTCACAGTGGTAAGGTTACATGGGGTGCCCATATAGAAGGGATTCCCTTGATTATATATCTGCCATGACCTGTGTAAGGGACATATTCATTGGAAGAACATCATGGTCACACTATTTTTTTGTGAGTGGAAAATCAAGTTAAAGGCTCCTTTTCAGGCAAACCTAGGAGTTCATATGGAAGTAAAAGGTCTGGGAACAATCCATTTGGACACAGAACAATATGGAAAATCTTTTCATCTCCCAGTTGAAGACTGTAGGCATAAAGCACACTTGTAAAATGCATAGCTGTGTAAAACAGTAGGCAGCAGTAGTTAAGTGGAAAAGGATGGTGAGGGAGGGAGAAAAGACTTGGTCTTCCTTGATCTTGTGTGAATTGGTCCCCTCAGAGCTTGTGTTTGCTGTTCTTTCTGCCAGAGCACTGGCCCAACTCTCTTCAGAACTCCTCAGTCAATCAGCTTAGAAGGCCCTCCTCAAATCAATCAGCCCAGACTCTCTCCCACCTTAAGGAGACCCCATTGAACGCCAGGTCACTTTATCATAGACTCTTGTTGCATTGACTTGTTTTTCCAATTGTGGTAAACTGTACGTAACAAAACACACTCCATCTCAACAGTTTCTAGACACACAATTCAATTACATTGATTACATTCTTTAAGTTGTATAATCATTGTAAGGTGCTCTTGTAGCCTAGTGATTACGTATCAGCAGTTCAAAACTACTAGCCATTACGTGAGAGAAAGATGAGGCTTTCTGACTTCCTAAAGATTTACAGCCTCCGAAACCCTGTATAGAGCCAACTCCACAGCACATAACCATCACTACCACCAATGTTCCATTATATATGGTGGTGATGGTGATCCAATGTTCCATTATATATGGTGGTGATGGTGATTATGTGCTGTTGAGTCAGTTCCACACCTTGTATAATGTTGCTGAGGCTGTGAATCTTTACGGGAGCAGAAATTCTCATCTGTCTCCTGCACGTATATGTATATATATATA
>NW_006408760.1:2283150-2307981 GCF_000296735.1 Chrysochloris asiatica
GTATAGGTTTGACTTAATTTTTATAGCCATAGCCACTCTCTGAAATTATCTGATATTTTTCTATTTATTTAATATTTATTGAGATAGCATTCATATATCATAAAATTAACCCCTTTAATGTGTACAGTCCAGTGATTTTTCTGTGTGTTCACAAGATGTGCACCCATTACCACTATCTACATTTCCATCACCCTAAAAAAGAAACCCCACACCCAATAATAGTCATGCTGTATTCCCTCCTCCCATGCATCTATAGTAGTTTTCTATTTTGGACATTTCATATAAATAGAACCATAAAACATTTGGTTTTCTTCAGTTAGCATGTTTTCAAGATTCATCCATGTTGTAGCAAGCATCAGAACTTCATTCTTTTTTATGACTAAATAATATTCCATGGTGTATATATGCCACATTTTATATATTCATTCAAAAATTGATAGACATTTGGACATGTTTCCACTTTGGGGACATTAATATGAATATGAACATTCATGTACTAGTTTTTAAGTGGACATCTGTTTTCAATTGTCTTGGGTATAGTCATAGGTATACTCATGGGTACTCCTCCCTAAGAGAGGAAACCAGGGTCATATGGTAATTCTATGCTTAGCTTGTTAAGGAACTGCTAAATTGTTTCAAAAGTGACTGCCCCATTTTACATTCTCATCTGCAATACATGAAGTTTCCAGCTTCTTCATATCATCTTCAACACTTACTGTTTTTTGTCTTTTGAAGTATAGCTATCCTAGTGGGTATAAAGTGGTATCTCACTGTTTTTTAAATTTGCATTTCTCTGATATGTAATAACCTTGAACATCTTTTCTCATGCTTATTGGTCATTTGTATTTCTTCTTTCCAGAATTATCTATTCAGATCTTTGGCCTATTACTTTAAATTAGGTAATGTGTTTTTCTATTATTGAATTGAAAGAGTTCTTCCTGTATTCTGAATGTTGTTGTTGTTATGCGCTATCAATTTGCCTCCTTCTCATAGTGACGTTGTATAGGGTTTCTGAGGCTATAAATCTTTGCAAGAGCAGAAAGCTTTGTCTTTATCCCATAGTGGTTGGTGGGCTTAAATCACTGACTTTGTTGTTCAAAGTCTGGTGCTTATCCTACAGAGCCATCACACTAAGGTATTCTGAATAGAAGTCCCTTATCAGATACCTGATTTGCATGTATTTTGTCTCATTCTGTGGAGTGTCTTTTCTCTTTATTCAGAGTGTCCTTTAAAGTACAAAATTTTAAATTTTTTATAAAGTCTAGTTTCCATTTTCTTTTGTTGCTTCTACTTTTCATGCTATATCTAAGAAACTATTGCCTAAAATAATGTCACAAAGACTTTTTTTGTTGTATCTAGGAAACTATTGCCTAATTGTGTCAATTATAAAACTCTTGTAAGAAAACAAAGACATATACCTATGTTTTCTTACAAGAGTTTTATAATGTTAGCTATTATATAAGATCTTTGAACTATTTTGAGTTAATTTTTGTATATGGCATGAGGGAGGGGTGCAATTTCATCCTTTCGTATGTTGCAGTAAGGTGGATCACTTTGACATGACCTTACTTACTAGGGTCTTGTAGCTTCTACCAAATGTTTGGGTGGGACTCTTCAAATAAGGTGCTTATTTTATGGCCTGTCAAGGAACTTGAGCCGCTTACTAATCATGCAAATAAGGTGTAAGGCACCCTTGTGATGGTGGAACCATGCAAATAAGGTGTATGGAACTCTAACAAGGGTTTTGTTTGTTTGTTTTACTTCTGCCATCCTGCTAAGCTTAAAGAAATCTAGTCTCAGAGCACAATGAGGACCTCATTACCACCAAGAAAAAGAGTTGGGAGCAAAGTATGCTTTTGGACTCTGGGTCCCTGCACTGAGAACCTCCTAGACCCAGGAAACACAGGGAGCTGTAACAGGGAATAGTAAGAATCATCAGCTGATAAAGTGGCAGCAGAAACAGAAGACCAGCCAAACACTGCTGTGAGCTACCTGGTCCATGTACTAAGGCATTTACAGTAGGTGTACCAACCCATGCATTGAGAGACCTTAAAGCCTTTGGGCAGGAGGCATCCCGGAATACTGGAGTGGCTCTGGAAAATTGTCAGTAGAGCTAGGCTTGCTGACCCATGGTGATAGAGAGCTGAGTGCCTTCATGTTGATGCTTATTGGCAAAATGGGATGCCCATGGACACTTATTAACTGAACTAAGGAGCTTTGTAACACCAGGCAGAGTCCAGATCGAGGGACCTAGGACCAGAGAAAGGCCTGCCTGCAGAGATGGCTGAGAAGAAGCCGGTTAAAGAAGCTTATCCTGGTTAAAGAATTGTATCTTGAATCATTCCTGCATTGTAATCTGTTACTTCCCTAAAAATCCCATACCTATGAGTATTATCTGTGAGTTGTATGTGGCCACTGCAATGAATTATCAAACCCAGAAGAGAAATAAAAATACCATGGGAGGGACAACTGATGTCAAAATTGGTAAAAAGTTTGGAGGGTGGATGTATGTCTGACCTCCACCTCAAAGCAATCAGCCTTGAGCTGTTGATACTGATAATGACTCTCATCCTTACCTTATGAAGTTAGATAGGGAGGTCTGATGACACTACTCCCTTTTTACAATTGATGTCAAAAGTGAGACTCATTGAAATGGCTTCAGAATCATAGAAGCATGGGACTTTGTAAGAGAGAGTCAAGGGGCATAGGATGATTAGATGAATAATTGGGTTTTTGTAACCTGTAATGGCTGTAGGATAAGCACTGTACTGTGAGGTCAGTTTGAACCACAAGGCTGGTGGTTCAAATTCACCAGCTGCTCCTTAGAAACCCTATACAGCATTGTTATGAGTTGGAACCAACTTGAAGGCACTTAACAGCAACAATGACTGAAAGGAAAGTAAATGATGTGATGCAGTAGTTGAGAGAAGAAAAGCTCTATCTGGAGTGGGTAGGGCAAAAGCCAGACCAGTTGAACAAGATGAGTGATAGAAGGCCAGGGTTTTCTGGTATCATGATTAAGAATATTATCAAAAGTGAGAAGTGATGAAACTGAATCTTTTATGAAGGGTTATGTGTTTCTTTAAGGAGCTCTGGTAGCGTAGTGGTTACGAATCGGGCTGCGAACCTTAAGGTCAGCGGTTCGAAACTACCAGTCGCTCTGCGGGAGAAAGATGAGGCTTTCTACTCCCGTAAAGATTTACACCCTCGGAAACCCTGTACAGGGTCGCTACGGGTCGGACCCAACTCGATGGCACTTAACAACAACAACAACAACGTGTTTCTTTGAATATACTATGAATATTGAATACTTCTCTTACTTGGTGTTGTAAAATAGGCCTACATATATGATGGAAATGAATATTGGGTGTTATAGAGAACAGAGAGTGTGTAACTCTGCCTTCAGCCAATATTATAAGGGAGGAATTAGGATTTGCCTGAAAGAAAGACAGATTGTTTGTTCCAATCTAGTTGTTGTTGTTAGATGCCATTGAGTTAGTTCTGACTCATAGAGATCCTATTTACAACAGAATGAAACATTTTTTGGTCCTGAGTCATCCTCACAATCATTTCTATGTTTGAACTCATTGTTGCAGCCATGATATCAGTCCATCTCATTGAGGTTCTTCCTCTTGTCCTATGATCCTCTACTTTATCAAGCATTAAGTCCTCCTCCAGTGACTGGTCCCTCCTAATAACATGCCCAAAGTACTGGAGGCAAAGCCTCACCATTTTCGCCATCAGGAGACTTCTGGCTGTTCGTCTTCCAAGATAGATTTGTTCATTCTTCTGGCAGTCTTATAAACAAACAAAAAGGGTCTCTGCCTGGTGTACATAGAAATTCAATCTCTGAACACGAGTCTTTGAGAAAGAGAAAGTAGTTTTATTGCAAAGCACTGAACAAGAAGCCAGAAGAAGTTTTCAGATTTACAAGAAAATGGACACAAAGTTTGCCTTTGACAGCTTCCATCCCCCCACCCCCGCTCCCCACTCCCTCCAACCCCACCCCCGTTTATCATGATGTTATTTATTGGTCCAGTGGTGAGGAGTTTTGTTTTCTTTACATTGAGATACAATCCATTCTGAAGGCTTTGATTTTCATCAGTAAGTATCTTACATCCTCTTTGTTTTTAGCAAGCAAGATTGTGTCATCTGCATATTGCAGGTTGTTAATGAGTTTTATTCCAATCCTGATGCCACATTCTTCTTCATATAATCCAGTTTCTCAAATTATTTGTTCAGTATTCAGATTGAATTAGTATGGTGAAAGGATATAATCCTGATGCACATCTTTCCCAATTTTAAATCATCCAATATTCCCTTGTTCTAACAACTGCCTCTTGGTTTATGTATGATGTTCCTCATGAACACAATTTAGTGTCCTGGAATACCCATTCTTTGCAATCTTATCTATAGTTTGTTATGATCCACAACAGTTGAATGTCTTTGCAGTCAATAAAGCACAAGTAAACATCTTTCTGGTATTCTCTGCTTTTAGCCAAGATCCATCTGACCCCAGCAATGATATATCCCTGTTCCATGTCCACTTCTGAATTTGACTTAGATTTCTAGCAGCTCCCTGAGAATGTGCTGCTGCAACTCAGGTTTTGAATTATCCTCAGCAGAATTTTACTCGCATGTGATATTGTTGATGGTGTTAAGTGCCGTAGGGCTGGTTCCGATCCATAGCGACACTTTAGAGGGCTTCCAAGGAGCAGCTGGTGAGTTTGAACTGCCAACCTTGCAGTTCAAACAGATCTTGTGGTTGAGTGCCTATCCTACAGTGCCTAACCAGGACTCCTGCATGTGATATTAATGATATTAATTTTGCCCATTGAATCCTTCAATATTGTAACTCAAAGCTTGGAAGTTTTCCTTCTTTCCATTTGAGAAATGCTGAGCATATTCTTCACTTTTGGTTTTCTAACTCCAGGTCTTACACGTTTCATTATAATACTTTGTTTTCTCAAGCTACCCTTTCAAATATTCTGTTCAACTCTTTTACTTTATCAATTCTTCCATTGGCTTTAGCTATTCTATGTTCAAGAGTTAGTTTCAGAGTTCTGACATCTAGTAGAAGTATTGAGTATTGGGGGCTGAGGTAGAAAATCAGATTCCTACCCAGAATCTTTCCAGCCAGGAAATTTACAATTGAAAAGACATGTCCACCAACCCATAAGTGCTAACAGAACAGGAGATTTGCATTTGAAGGAAGGACTTGCAGGGGAAAAAAAAAGACAGTTTTGTTTTTGGAATTTCAAGCAATTGGTTTGCAGTTGGATGCAGCTAGGCAGGAAAAGTCATTGTCCATGTGAAGAACCTCCTTCTTGAACTTTCTAAAACTGGAAATTAAAAGAAGCAGGTAAGTATACAGTCTCCTTTGCTCCTCTCTTGAGTTGACCACTTGGGGCCAGGAGATGAGTGAAAGTGGAGGAAGTGCAGCAATGAAGAGATAGGTTGACTTTAGACATGTTCCTTTGAAACCAGTTGACTTAGCCTGGGTGACCAGGGATAAGAGAAGGGGCCAGTCTGAAGTGCAGGGAGGTATGTGGACTTCTGAGCCAATGACCTAGCTTGGATGGATAGGGATTTTCGTTGCTAAGTGCTGAAGAGTTGGTTCCTACCCATAGTGACCCTATAAGGTTTCTGAAGAGCAGCTGGTGAGCTTGAACCACTGATCTTGCAGTTCAAACCAACTTTGCAGTCCAGTGCTTTAACTCACAGTGATTCAAGTGACTGCAATTGAATGGGAATGAAATGATCTGGTCCAAGGTAAAGGGAGAAGAAAAAGAGAAATGTTTGACACCATAAGGTGGTGTAGATTGTTGCAAAGTAATGGCTTGCTCTGGGCTGGACTTTGCTAATGATTGCAGATACTCAAAGTTATAACTACATTAACAGTTGGTACAGGTAGGGGATTGCAATCATTGTAATGAAGCAAAGTGTTGTTGTTGTTGTTGTTGTTGAGTGCTGTTGAGTCGATTCCAACCCATAGCGACCCTGTACAGGGTTTCCAAGGCTGTAAATCTTTACGGGAGCAGAAAGCCTCATCTTTCTCCGCGGAACAGCTGGTAGTTTCGAACTGCTGACCTTAAGGTTCGCAGCTTGATTTGTAATCACTACGCTACCAGAGCTCCTTGAAGTAAAGTATATGATGTGCTAAATGTAAAACTGATGATCTGCTCTGTAAACCTTCACGCAATTCACAATAAAAACAAGAACAACAAAATAACAGTTAAAACTGCAACAGAAGAGTTTTCAGTTCAAGGAACATGCTTAAATCCTCAGAGTACTGATTTGACAGAGACAGGCGATTTAGATATTTGCCATCTAAAATGTGTGGAGACAAAGTCATAAAGTAGCCTGCTTATATGTTTTTGTAACTATGCTTACACTCAAAATAAGGGTCCCAGGCAGCATCCCATCCCCACTGAATGGATTCTTCTTTCCTTATGAATCTGTGAAAGAGAGGATGGGGAAGATACTGGTATGATTATATGATTCAATGTGTTGACTGTTAGTATTAACTGTGATTGTGAGAACTCTAATAGTAGAAGCAATAACTGAAAGAGGTCATTGGCCTTATTAGGGGTGCAGACTGAACTGAATGAAACTGTTGGATGGGGTGATGCCATTTGTACAGTGTTTCAACAGAAATGTATTATTTTATGAAAACATCCCTGTATAGGTAGTTACCAAAAAAAAAAATCTTTTTTTGTAACATCAGCTTACATGTATTAATATACCTACAAGGCTAAAACTGTATGCCGATTTACTTTCTGAATCTTTTAATGCATTCCATGGTCAGACCTGTCATTGTTACCAATTACAAAGATTCTTTGAATCACATGGTTTTATCAGCATATTTTGTATAATTTTCTGATGTTTTAGCTACAATATTGTGGCAAGCAGTATTTGTGAACCTACATTGATTACTTTTTTTGAGACTGAAATAGTATTTAAAGGAAAGAAAGGAGAAACATTTTAAAAGACTTCTGCTCAGTTACTAAGAATGTTGTAACTAAGAAATATTGTAATGTAATGTAGATTTCATAAAACAATTTTGTTGTTAGTATTCATATAATCTAAGAAATACTACACTTAAGCAATTTATAACTATATTTGTTACATAATATTCTATAATTCTGTACTGTGAACCACAAGGTTGGCAGTTCAAACCCACCAGTCACTCCATGGGCAAAAGATGACTTTTTTTTTTTTACTTCTGTAAAGATTTAACAGCCTCAGAAACTATATACAGGGTTGCTATGAGTCAGAATAAACTCAGTGACCCTTAACAACAACAATTTTATGACTAAAACTGATAATAAGCATTGGGTCACTATTGGTTGGAACTGACTCAATGGCACTCAATAACAACAACAACTATAAAGAAAGAGTCTATATGGTCTGGTACAGGAGGTAGTCCATGTACCATGTACATGGGCGAAGGTGGTTTGTGTGTCTTAGTTACGTAGTGCTGCTATAACAGAAATGCCATAGCAAACAGAAATGTATTCTCTCATAGCTTGGAGGCTAGACGTTCAAATAGAGAACGCTTGCTCTGGAAAAAGGCCGAGTGTTCTTGGAGATTTCCATGTGTCTTGGCATCAATCTTTCTATGAATCTAGGAGCTTCAGGGTGTCCTGGTGTAGCACTGCTGGATAATGCACTAAACCGAAAGGTTGGTTTGAACTTCAAGGTGGGCAGTTCAAACTCACCAGCCACTCCTCAGAAACCCTATATAGGATTGTTATAAGTGAGAACTGATTCAATGACACTTAACAACAACGTTGCTTCACAGTGCAGGGATCCTGGTCCAAAGAACGAACACACTTCACTCCTGGCTCTATATTCTTTGTTGACTTCTTTCATTTCTTATAAGACAAAATGTGTTGCATGTCACACCCCTGGGAATCTCCCTTACATTGGATCAGGGTCCAGATGGAACTAAGGGTGGTATTGTTGTTGTTGTTGTTAAGTGCCATTGAGTCAGTTCAGACCCAAAGCATAGCGATACTGTTCAGGGTTTCCAAATAGCAACTGGTGAGCTTGAATTGCCAACCTTGTGGTTCAAACTAATTTTGCAGTTCAGTGCATTAACTAATTTTCTTATTGGTTTATCACATCAGATCACATCATGGGGATTATCACTTAACTGCCAAGCAGACATTTATTTTGTTGTTGTTGTTAAGTGCAGTCGAGATGGTTCTGATCCATAACAACCCTGTATAAAGTTTCCAAGGAGTGGCTGATGATCTTGAACCACCTACCTTGTAGTTCAAACTGAATTTGCAGTCCAGCGCATTAACCTACAGCACCACACCAGGACTCCTTAAATGCCGTGGAGTTGGTTCTGACCCATAGCAGCCCTGTCTAGGGTTTCCAAGGAGCAGGTGGTAAGTTTGAACCACCAGCCTTGCAGTTCAAATCAACTTTGTAGTCCAGTGTCACACAGCGCCACACTAGGACTGGGAGACTCAATTCAATCCATGATGGCGAAGGAGTTTGATACCAGGAGCTATCACACATTAACCCTAGTGACACCATTGAAAAAGTGGACTAAGTACAGTTGTTGCTGTTGTTAGGTGCCATCAAGTCGGTACCGACTCATAGCGACCCTATGCACAGCAGAACGAAACACTGCCTGATCCTGGGCCAACCTCACTACTGTTGCCATGCTTGAGTCCATCGATGCTGCCACTTGGCTAATCCATCTCATTGGGGGTCTTCTTCTTTTTCTCTGACCCTCCACCTTACCAAACATTATATCCTTCTCCAGCGACTGGTCCCTCCTGACAATATGCCCGAAGTATGAGAGATGAACTTTGGCCATCTTGGCCTCCAAGAGCATTCTGGCTGCACTTCTTCCAAAACAGATCTATTGGTTCTTTTGGCAGCCCATGGCACTTTCAATATTCTCCTCCAATGTCATAACTCAAAAGCATCAATTCTTCTACTGTGCTCCCTATTCACTGTCCAGCTTTCCCATGCATATGAGGTTATTGAAAATACCATGGCTTGGGTCAGGTGCACCTTAGTCCTCAAGCTGACATCTTTGTTCTTCAACACTTTAAAAAGGTACAGTGGTCAAACCTAAAGTCCCTTCAAGGTTTTGTTATCTGATATTTCGTAAGGCTCAGAGCAAGGAAGTAATCTCTCTGCTCAATTTTATCAGACGCCAGAAAGGGTGAAACTCAGATGACCTTTACAGAAACTGACCAGATCAACTGGATTCCTACAGCAGACCTGAATAGCTGCTACTTGAGTAACTACACCCTGAGGACTCCTTCCCCTACTGAATTCAGTTAATGACTGATTTGTGACTAGTAAAATAATCAGGTAGGAGATGTTATCCTCCAAGTAAGAAAGAACCTTAGTGTGATAAATGACTTTTATATAGCTTTTCTTGCCATGGTCTGGTGGTGGTGCTGGTGGTGGTTATGTGCTGTGGAGTCGATTCCGACTCATAGGACCCTGTACAGAGTTTCCGAGGCTGTAAATCTTTACAGGAGCAGAAAGCCTCATCTTTCTCCCGTGGAACAGCTGGTAGTTTCTAACTACTGACCTTGCGGTTCACAGCCGGATTCGTAAGGTAACTACCCTCAAATATTGGATGGCAATTAACAACAACAACAATGCCCTTCCATGCCATTAGCAACATTTGTTACAAAGACTATTCTTTCCCCACTGAATTGTCTTAGCACCCTTGTCAAATATCATAGAATACAAATGTATGATTTTATTTCTTGATTCTAAATTCTGTACCATTGATCTATTTATCTTTCTTGATTGGGTGGTTATGTGCCATGGACTAGGTTCTGATGCATAGTGACCCTGCATAGGGTTTCCAAGGCTATAAATCTTTACAGGAGCAGAAAGCTTCATCTTCCTTCCACAGAATGGCTGGTAGTTTCGAACTACTGATTTTTGAGGATAGCAGCCCAGTTAGTAACCACTACGTTACCAGAGGAGTCCTGGTGTGGCTCTGTGGGTTAATGATCCATTTTGGAGGAAGTGTAGTCAGAGTGCTCCTTGGAGACCAAGATGGCCAAACTTTGTCTCTTATACTTCAGACATATTGTCAGGAGGGACAATATCATGCTGGAGAAGGATATCATGTTTGGTAGGGTGGAGGGTCAGAGAAAAAGAGGAAGACCCTCAACGAGATGGATTGGCCAAGTGGCAGCATTGATGGACTCAAGTGTGGCAACAGTAGTGAGGTTGGCCCAGGTTCGGGCAGTGTTTCGTTCTGCTGTGCATAGGGCCACTATGAGTTGGTACCGAGTTGATGGCACCTAACTACAACGCTACTAGAGCTCCTATCTTGTATCTTGACTATCTGGGATTTTGGTCCACATTCCATACGTCACTCTACAATTAAGTACCAAGAGGTCAGGATTTATTCACTACTCTGTTCCCAATCTACTACCCATTTATCATATTTATCATATTGTGGTGGTTTGCTTGTTGCTATGATGCTGAAATGATGCCACAGGTATTTCAATTATAAGCAGGGTCACTCATGGTCGACACGTTTCAGTGGAGTTTTTAGACTAAGACAGACAAGGAAGAAAGATTTGGTGATCTGTTTTCTATGTGTTCAATGAACACAGACTATTGTCTGATATAAGATTTGCCAATGAACACAGAATATTGTCCTATACAATACTGGAAGGTGAGCCCTCTAGGTTGGAAAGCAATGTTGGGGTCTCAGCTGTATTTTAAGTGAGAAGGGAAGGAAGTTGAGGGAGGCCACCACCCAGTGCCTCTGTTTCCTCAGAGAGATAGGAAGTGAGATCATTAGCTGAGGGGGAAGGGAGGGACTGCAGGTTCAAGGAAGCTGAGAACAGTTGCGTGACCTTGGAACCTGAGCCCAGGGTTGTCCCTAACCAATGGACACCCTCCACTCATGATTGACGGTTCTGGGAAAGTATGAGTAGAGATGTGAGGTGCTAGAGAGTAAAGGTAAAACCATGGCCTCTGGGTCCAGGCAGCAGTGAAACCGCAGCATAGGCCTCTGGCCACAACTAAACTTTTTAAACCCTCAGTGCCAGCCACCCCTGAACACACGCAAGATAGCATGCACTGTTGAGGGAGAGTAGGCAAGGCTACTCTTGGGTATGTGGCATCTCCTCTGGAATGACCAATGGGAACTTACTTGGTAAAGGTAGGCGCTGAAGTCAACTTGGGTACAAAAGAGAAATCCATTTAAATAAATCCCCATGCCTGTCCTTCTCAGTGAGCTTGTCTAATCTCTGGTTTTACTGTCTATACATTTCTGGCTGTGGATTTGTAATTGCTACTATATACAAATACCACAGTAGGTGGCTTTAAAGGTTAGAAAGTTATTTTCTTACAGTCTGGAGGCTAAAATTTCAAATCAGGATCTCAGCTATATATATCTATTCCTTTCTTGTTGGTGTTATTGTTGTTAGGTGCAGTCAAGTCAGTTCCAACTCAGTGATCCCATATACAGCAGAGTGAAATACCGCTTAGTCCTCCAACATCCTCACAACTGTTGTTATGTTTGAGCCCATTGTTGCAGCCATTGTGTCACCATATTTTTTGTGGGGTCTTCCTCATTTTAATTGATCCTCTACTTTTCTAAGCCAGATGTCATCCAGGGCCTGGTACCTCCTGATAAAATGCTCAAAGTGGGTAGACAATCTGACCATCCTTGCTCCTAAGGAGCATTTTGGTTATACTTCCAAGACTGATTTATTTGTTCTTCTGGTAGTCCATAGTACTTTCAATATTCTTCACCAATGATATAATTTAAAGACATGAATTCTTTTTTGGTCTTCCTTATTCAGTCCAGTTTTCAGATGTATATGAGGCAATTGAAAATAGCATGGCTTGGATCAGGCACACCTTAGTCCTCAAAGTGACATTTTTTCTTCTTTCACATGTTAAAGAGATCATTTGTCACAGATTTGCCCAATGCAAACAGCATTTGATTTCTTGACTGCTGCTTCCATGAGCACTGATTGTGAATCCAAGTAAAATTTAAATTCTATACAATTGAAATATTTTCTCCACTTATCATGATGTTGTTTATTGGTCCATTTATGAGGATTTTTGTTATCTTTACATTGAGTTGTGGTCCATATTGTAGTCTTTGATCTTCATCAGCAAGTGCTTCAAGTCCTCTTCTCCTCACTTTCAGCAAGCAAGGTTGTGTCATCTGCATATTCCAGGTTGTTAATTAGCCTTCCTCCAGTCCAGATACCACATTCTTGTTCCTGTACTCCAGCTTCTCAGATTATTTTCTTAGCAAACAGATTGAATAAATATGGTGAAAGGATACAACCCTGACGCACAATTTTCTTGATTTCAAACCATGCATCATCCCCTTGTTCTGTTCAAATGACTGCCTCTTGGTTTATGTACAAGTTCCACATGAGCACAATTAAGTATTCTGGAATTCCCATTCTTTGCAATGTTATCCACAGTTTGTTGTGATCCACACAGTCGAATGTCTTTACATGGTCAATAAAACACAGATAAACATCTTTCTGGTATTCTCGGCTTTCACCCAAGATCCAAATGACGTCAGCAATGATATCTCTCATTCCATGTCCTCTTCTGAATCCAGTTTGAATATCTAGCAGTTCCCTGTTGATATACTGCTTCAACCATTTTAAATTATCTTCAGCAAAATTTTATTTCTGTGTGACATTAATGACATTGTTCAATCATTTCAGCATTTTGCTGGGTCTCCTTTATTTGGAATTGGTACAAATATGGATCTCTTTCGGTTGGTGGGCCATATAGCTGTCTTCCAGATTTCTTGGCATAAACTAGTGAGTACTTCCAATGCTCCATCAGTTTACTGAAATATTTCAGCTGGTAGTCCATGAAATCCTGGAGCCTTGGGTTGTTTTACTAATACCTTCAGAGCAGCTTGGACTTCTTCCTTCAATACCAATTCTTGTCCATAGCCCTGGACATTCCTTGGTTCCTTGGCTTGTAAACAATTCCTACATGACATCAACTGTCCCCTACATGTGAGTGTGTCTGTCTAGTCTGCTCTTTTCAAAATTCAGAAATGATTAGATTTAGAACTCTCTCTATTCAGATATGACCAATTAACATAACAAAGAAAACCATGTTTCCAAACAGGACTACAGCCACAAGGTATAAGGGTTAGAATGCCTAACAGAATGCCAACACATATTTTTCAGGGGCATAATTTAATCCATAAAAATTTGTCATATAGTTGAGATTTTAGGAGTTCTTGGGTGGTGGTGATGTGCTGTGGAGTCAGTTCCAACTCACAGTGATCCTGTATAGGGTTTCCAAGGCCGTAAATTGTTAAGGGAGCAGAAAGCCTCATCTTTCTATTATGGAATGGCTGGTAGTTTTGAACTGCTGAATTTGAGATTAGCAGCCGTAACCACTCTGTTACCAGAGCTCCTTAGGAGTTCTTGAGAGGCCTCTCAAAAGATATAGACAAGTTCTCTCCATAATACACTTGTCTTCATCTAGGGTGCCTTTTAAAAACAGTCCAATCAGAACAGTGGCTTTGAATGTAGTTGAATGTGCCTAAAGAGGAGAGAGGAGAGAGAAGACAGGAGACAACCATAAAGGGCTCCAAAGTATTGCAGTTTAATTCTTCTGACAAGAGAAGCACTACAATGAGCTAACAGATTGAGAAAGATCACCCTGATGCTATGTGGATAATGAGAGGAAAGGCAGGGAAACTTTGAAGAATGCTGGGGACAAGGTCAAGACAAGAGGTAGTAGCTGTGTTCTGGCCATACAGTGGAAGGGAAACAGGGGTGAAAGGGCAAATTAAGGAGGGATTCAGTAGGTAGACTAGGCAGGACCTGGAGATTTGATGGGAATGTGAAGGCATATGAAGAGTTAGTGTGGGTCCAGATTTCCAGCTCAGTCCAGGTAGCTGGAGGGATGGTACCCACCAGTGAAATGGGATATTCACGGGAACAGGCTGAGGCAGGAGTGGAAAATAAGTGAAAATAAGTGGAAAAATAAATTTAAAAAATATATATATTTTATTATAGTGTTTTTCAAACATATAGAAAAGTTTTTTTTTTTTTTTAAAGAACATATGTTATTGTTGTTATTAAGTGCTGTCCAGTCAGTTCCGACCCATAGCAACCCTGTATAGGGCTTCCAAGGAACAGCTGATGAGCTTGAACTGCCAAACTTGTGGTTCAAACTGACTTTGCAGTCCAGCGCATTAACCCACAGCATCATACCAGGACTCCAAAAAAAAAAAATGCTTATCTTTCATACACAAATGTCACACTACAGGATAGGCATTGGACAGCTTACCAGAAGGTTGGCAATTCAGACTCACCACTGCTTGTTGGAAACCCTATACAGGGTCACTATGTGTCAGAATTGACTCAAGAGCACTTAACAACAATAGGTCTATATGCTCCTGAAGGTAGTGTTTTCATCTTCCTAACCCTTTCCCAATGAACTCTGAACTCTCTGATTTATACCATGCCAAAACAACTATTTTGTCATTTTCACAGAACTCAATTTGTATTCCTTTTCAATGTTCTGTGAGTTTGGGGAACAAAAAGGAGTCTGAAAGGACAAGATCAAGGCTTTAGGGTAGATGGTGTAAGATTTTTCAATGGAATTCTTGTATGACAGCCTTTGCAACCTTTGAAGAAAGAGCAAATGCATTGTTACAATTGAAAAAATGTTCCTCACTGCAACTTTCCTGGTTTTTTTCTTACCAATGCAGTTTTCAGTGTTTAAAACACTTTCACAGAGTAAGCCCCTGTGATTGTCCTGTGTCCTTCAACAAAATCTATCAAGATTACCTCTTGGGAGTCCCCCATAACTTTCTGAGCTGACCCTGTGCCTTGAACAACTGGCCCTGCAGATTTCCTGGAAAGCCACTGTTCTGATCGGACTGTTTTTAAAAGGCACCCTAGATGAAGACAACTTGTCTGCAGCCATTCACTGATCACAGAGACATGTTTAAACATGTTTGGTTTGGCGTAAACCTGTGCAAGTGAGAACTAGAATCTTAGTAGCAATACTTTGTGACTCACCCTCATACACACACACACACACACACACACAGAGGCTTCAAAAATTCACTGGAAAATTCCATTATCTTTTAGTTCCATTTTTCCATAAATTTTTTGGAGGCCCCTCATATACATATAAAACCAAGTCACTTAAGATTAAAACTGTTTTAACATTTTGCCATATTTGTTTTATACTGTTTTTTTTCTTCCTGAACTATTTCACCATTTCCAAGTGAGTTAGAAATATCATACTTCTCACCTAAACACTTAGTAAACATCTCCAAAACATGAGAACATTCTCCTACGTAACCAGAATACCGCCTAACCATAATTCTGTAATATCTACTACCATTTCTATAGTCAAATTTCTCTGAGTTTTTCCCCAAAATAGCTTTGATTGATGCTTTTTCTGAATTATAGTCTATTCAAAATCATACACATTGCATCTGGTCCTTGTATCATCAGTTTCTTATAATCTAGAGTGTCGTCGTTCCCCCCCCCTCCCCCCCCCCCCCCCAATAGTTTCTGTGACATTTGAAGTGACTGGGCCATGTTATGCAGTTGGCTGATGCTTCTTCCTCATGGTATCCTTTAACTTTTTCCTTTGTCCCCTGCATTTCCTGTACACTGGACTTGATTAGATTTGGGTTAAGAATTTGTTAAAAGAAGGCTTCTTAAGTAAGGCAGGTATTGGTTTTCTGGAATGTTCTGTTTGGAAATCTGAAGGACATCTGGAGCAGGCATCATGCTACCAGTTGGACATAAATTTTGTTCTGAAGATCTAAAGGAAGAACCAGGCAAGAGAGAGTACCTTGAGAGACATCATAGAAGAGATGTGAGCTGGTGAGGAGAAGGAAAAACAACAACAGGAAATCTAAGGAGAATCCCAAAGAGATGGAAGTTTCCAGAGGAGTCAGGGGTAAGACAGGACCAATGAGATAAGCACCTGAAACCTGACAGTCAACAAAGGCCTTGCCCTTCTCACCTGGTCCCCCTACCCCACAAAACAAGAATACATGATTCTCCTATGGAAAGGCAGTTGGTGAGTCTAGAGTTAAACAAGCACTCCAGGAAGAGTTGCAGAGACTGTAAATATACTAGGGCATCTCCAAAATAAACACAGGAAGCCCAGAACTTGGATATCCCTGCTAACTAGTGAATCAGATTGGTGTTAGAGGCCTGTTTACTTAGTCTTATTAATAAGCCTAAGGCAAAGGGTGAGACCAGAAAGGAGGAAGTAGGGGACCTCAAGATGGTGGCATCTCTAGTCTTGTCCCCATGGAGGGAGTTCAGGAGGCAGCCAAAGGGCTTCGGACTATGATGGGCCCTGGGTTTCCAGGCTTGACAGGAACTGAAATGAAGCCATTTAAGAAATCCCTACTAACTTCTGATTGCAGGCCTGTGACAATGAGGTGTCAAGAACACCCCCAGAACCCTCAGTGACACGCTTTCCCTATGCTGACTCCAGCTCCTTATGGTGGATGGCTTATGAAACCTTGAAAGATCTGGTCCTGCCTGCAAACCCAGGGTCATCTCCTACCCTGTTTTCCTAACTCTTCACCCTTCAGTCACACTGGCTTCCTTGGGTTCCTGGATGCAGAAGCCTTTTCCCTGTCAGCCCTAGCCCTCTCCATAGTCTTGTAAGGTTGGTCTTTGGTGGGCCAGTTGCCTTCACTGGTGTCCAAGAGACAGCATTCTGTGAGATTATGAGCAGAGATTCTGGTCCAGAGGCCTGGTTTGAACCCCCAGTTCCTCCACTTACTAGCTTTGTGACCTTAACAAAGTTACAGAATTTCTCTATGCCTATATGTCCTCTTTGAGATGGAGCTGTTCAGAGGGTTAGTTAATATGAGTTTAGAACAATGCCTGGCACCTGGGGAGCCGGCCAATAGTTGTTGTTCTTGTTAAGTGTCATTGAGTGGAATCCGGCTCCCAGTAACCCTATATAGAGTTTTCTAGGAGCAGCTGGTGGGTTTGAACCACCGACCTTTCAGTTAGCAGTCCAGTGTTTATCCTACAGTGCCACACCAACAGTTGTTTTAATGAGGCTCAGACAGGCCTGAATTTACAGAGCTGTACATGGCTACCTTTTAACAAGGTGTTTTTCCAGTATACCCTGGTTGCATTATAATTATTTTGACCATATGGCTAGAGTTTCTATGATATAAATCCTGTGATTTTGTATTCTGTCTTACTACTGGTTCTGTAGGTTATGTTTACCCTATCAGACCAAGTGAAGGGAGGAAAGACTATACTTAAAAGGCACATCCTTGCTGATAACTAGCCTATAGTTTAGTAACGATGGTGCAGGAGCCCTGGTGGCACAATGGTTAAGCTCTCAGCTGCTAACCACAGTGGTTCGAACCCTCAGCTGCTCCTTGGGAGACAGATGTGTCAGTCTGCTTCGGTGAAGATTAACAGTCTTAGAAACCCTAGGAGACAGTTCTATAAAGTGGCAATGCATTTTGGTTTAAAGATGCCACAGAACTGGTTAACTTTTCATTCTGTTGTACACGGAGGGTCACTATGCCTGATAGTAGGCACAACAACACCTACCAACAAAGGGGAATAGGAAAAAAGTAACCTTGCACTAAGGTGGTGATGGATGGGATTGGGAGCTCCTCAAGGGTAGGAGTACTGGCAATCCTAAGAAATAGAGTCTTACAAGGTTCTGCCAATTTGCAAATTGTATTATTCCGCAATGTTGTTGTTGTTGTTAAGTGCTGTCGAGTCGGTTCCGACCCATAGCGACCCTGTACAAGGTTTCCGAGGGTGTCAATCTTTACTGGAGTAAAAAGCCTCATCTTTCTCTCGCGGAGCGGCTGGTATTCCGCAATAAACCTTATTAAAAAAACAAAAGAACCAACTCTTAAGAAGAGCTCACAAAAATGCTCTTAATAGGTCATTTCACAGAGACTCAAAGACTTTGTGCGGTGCTGTGGGCTAACGCGCTGGACTGCAAAGTCGGTTTGAACCACAAGGTCGCTGGTTCAAGCTCACCAGCTGCTCAGTCGCTATGGGCTGGAACTGACTCAATGGCACTTTAAAACAACAACAGAGACTTACAACACTTGCCACATGTTGGGCCAGTGAGTTGAACTAGTTTGGACTGCCTTCTAACGTCCCAAACATGATTTCGACTCATAATTGCCTTATAGAACACAGCAGAACTGCCCATATGGTTTCCTAGACTGTAACCCTTACTGGTGGCTCTAGAATAAATACTGGACTGCGAACCACAAGGTGAGTGGTTGGAGCCCACCAGCCATTCCCCAGGAGAATGTTAAGCCTTTCTGCTCCCGCAGATTTACAGCTTTGAAAAATCTCTACAGGGTCGCTATGGATCAGAACCGATTCCACTGCACTTCACTGGAGCAGATTGACAGGTCTTTTCTCAAAGAGAGGCTGGCGGGTTCCTAGGTTAACAGTCCTAGTAACCAAGCGCTTAACCATTGAGCCACCAGGACTCCTTTCTTGTTAGGTGCCGACGAGTTGGTTCCGATCCTAGCAACCTAGCCCGATCCTGTACATCTAAGAACTCCTTTCTATTTCACGCGGGACTGCTTTCCACTAGTTAAGACTCAGGGTGGTACACAGGCTGAGCAGCAAGAGTAAGAGAGAGAAGACAGGCCGGTGGCCACCAGGCAACGCGAGGCCAGACCTCCACCAGCGATTCCTGTAACAGTCAGTCGGACTGTATGCACGTGGCCCGCACAGTCACTCGGGCCCCAGAGGGGCTCTGACTTCCGCTCCCGGCCACACTTGGGGTCGCATTCCTGGGAGAGCGCCTCAGATTGGTCAGCACGGTCAGGTGTCTTCTCTGGGCCAATGAGCAGGAGCCCAGGGTCCTGGGCCCCGAGCTCTGTGCTACTGGCGCGGGCGTGGAGCTTTAAGAACGGTAGTCTTTGTGTACTAGACAGTTCCTGATAAAGGCCCCCGATTCCATTAAAGCCTAGCGTGTCCCAGAATCAGCCAGCAACTCCACTGGCCCATTGTGTTGTCAATTCATCAGAATTTGCGACCAGCTTTGTCTGCCCTGACACTCTGAGGGAGGAGAAAGAAGAGAATGGGGCCAGCCCTCCTCGTGGGCTTTGGCTTCCGCTGTATTGCTTCCTGGGGTCTTTGTGAATCTTTCTCTTCTATCTCCAATGGAGTTCCAGCCCCTTCCTGTCTCCTTCCGGGCATCCAAGCGGTGTCAGTCTCTCCCATTCTTTAAAGAGAAATCTTCCCAACAGTCAGGCACTCCATCGCCAAAGACCTCCCTTCTCCCTCCTCATGCGACTTCGTTGGGCTTCTGCCTAGCAATTCTATAATCTCTGCTCCTTCACATCCGGCAGCATTTACCTCTACTGACCCCCTGGGAACCGGCAAAGTTTTCAGGGCATCCCATTCCCTCCTGTCCTCTCCTACATCTGTGGCAAGGATTTTTTAAGCCTACAGATTGTGGAGGTGTTAACTTTGCATCACCCAAAGGCCCCAATCATGAGTCTTAACTTCCCTTTTCCCTGCCAGGAAGACAGATTCTCCAGATCCTCATTTGCCATCCCCTAAATGCCAGCTGTCCCTGAGTCATTTTCTAATCCAGGTGTTGCCCAGAGCTCCAAAAAAGCTCCAAAAACACCACCTACATGTCTTAACAAAAGGAGCTCTGGTAGCGTAGTGGTTACGAATCGGGCTGCGAACCTTAAGGTCAGCAGTTCGAAACTACCAGCTGCTCCGCGGGAGAAAGATGAGGCTTTCTACTCCCGTAAAGATTTACACCCTTGGAAACCCTGTACAGGGTCGCTATGGGTCGGACCCGACTCGATGGCACTTAACAACAACAACAACATGTCTTAACAAGAATCTCAGGCTCAAGGTTAGGTTAGGTCATCACTCAGTATATGTTTACCAAGCTCTGGCTACGTGCCAAAAGCTTGAAGCACAGGATTTCCTATGACCAGTACACAGTAGGTGCTTCATTACCATATGTGTTGCAGAGCAGGTGCTCCCTCCCTCTTTTTAAGCGAGTTGTTGTTGTTGTTGTTAAGTGCCATCGAGTCAGTTCCGACCCATAGCGACCCTGTACAGGGTTTCCGAGGGTGTAAATCTTTACGGGAGTAGAAAGCCTCATCTTTCTCCCGCGGAGCAGCTGGTAGTTTCGAACCGCTGACCTTAAGGTTCGCAGCCCGATTCGTAACCACTACGCTAGTGACTGAGATTTCACAGTCACTGAAACTTAGGCTGTTGTGGGAGATAGTCAGGCAGTCAGCGAGGGGGTCATTGAGACCACTCAAGCCCTGGTCCTCAGTGCAGCTCCTTTCTACTCCAGGGATAACTATCACACCACCCTACTCCCCCAGTGTATAAGTGAACTAAACTCCAGAGAGAGAGAAAAGGGGGAAAGTTCTTGTTCCCATTCCCACCCAGGTCAGTCAGCTTAGAAAATGGAACCATCCTCACACAGGTAACTGCTGCAAACCAGGATTCAAATCCTGCCTCGGTCATCTTGGGAGTACTGAGCTATCATTTCCCTTTGTACATTAAGTCCAAGTAGGCCTGGACTTAACAATGAAATATTCCAGTTACAAAGAACCATGCTTATGGTAGTCTGTTTTGTTTTACTATGTACAATGTTTCAGGGTGTGATTTGCTTATGCTATCATTCTTAGATATTCACTTACAGATGTTTATATGCAATGTTTCTCAGCTCCAAAGACAAAGGCCGAATTTATAAAGATACTCATAATAAAAGGTAATAATTAAAAATAGAAGAATGAGGTATTCAACTTGCATCAGAATAGACTTACTACAGAGGCGTTGAACAGAACAGAACCCAGTCATAAATTAGTGATTAAATATACTAGTAGACTGTGGGAGTCCCTGGGTGGTGCAAATGGTTAGTGCTCTAATACTGGTTGGTGGTTCAAACCCACCCAGAGATTTCCTCAAAATAAAGGTCTGGCAGTCTGCTTCCAAAAGGTCTCAGCCTTGAAAACTCTATGGAGCAGTTTTACTCTGCAATACATTTGCTGCTGTTAAGTGCCGTCCCCATGAGTCACAAGTAACAGGAAGACAACTGGTTTAGTAGTTGTAGGGTAAGCACTGGGCTGCTAAATGCAAGGTTGGCAGTACAAAGACACCAGCTGCTCCTCAGAAACCCTATACATGGCCGCTATGTGTGGGAAATGACGTGGTGATGCCCAACAACAACACCTCATATAATTGTTGTAAGGCATACAGTTTTACTAAGAGATGAGGGGTGCAAACTAGGCTTTCACGGCGCACTGTCGCCACTATGTGACTAACTGGGGAATTACATGGGGAGGTGAAGCTATAGCGCCCTGAAGTCAGTGCCCTCCTCTGCTGTCCAGAATCCCTTGGACCACCAAAAGCAGTGCTGTTACTTGTGGGGAGAGAAGAAAGCAACCGTGACGTGAGCTGGGGGAAATGACCTTATGTCCTCTGATTCCAGAATCTGGGGGCTCCTCAGTATGGCATTTTTAAGGCACTTCACAGCTGATATCCTTGATACTTGCTTTGTGTATCTGCCCAGAGATATTCCTTCTGTTCTCTGTTTTTTCCCTGATCCTCTTGGAGCTCCCTTTGTTCTCCCCATGATTCAGGAGCCTGAAGCACATTTCCCCATTCCTGGGACAGTAATTTATATGAACAGCAACTATTTATTGAGTATCTACTGTGTACCCAGTGCTATGCTGGCCCCTTATGCACAACATGCCACACTTCTCACAAATCCCATTGGGTAAATTAGTATGACTATCTCCATTTTGTAGAAGAGAAATCGAGGCAGAGAAATATAAAGCAACTTTCAGAATGTCACACAGCCATCAATTGAAGAGTGGAGCCTGCCTGCCTGAAACTGCTGGGTCAGCTAGTCTGGTGGAGAGAACAGACAGATCCAGGTTCAAATCCCATCTCTGCCACTCACAACTGACTTCCCAACTTTGAACCTAAAGATGGCCAGGTGCTAGCTCAGAGGTACAGGCTGATTTGGGCAGGGAATGAGAAGGGGGGGGGTCACATGAGTCAGGGTCTGTCAGGGAGGTCAAGCAGTGGCGGCCACTATGCAGGCATGCTCCCTGGCCAGGGAGGCTAGCGCTCTTAACCAAGAGGCCAAACAGTCAGTACAATGTGGGGCTCAGGGATCCAAGCCCTCGTCAATTTGTTCCCCCAAAGCCCACTTTTGTTTTCAGTGTGTTTCTCACTTAGTAGCCTTGTTTGGTCTTTTCTAAATACACAATTATCCATGTCCTTTGCTGCAGAAAATCTTTTCCTCCCATTGCCCACAAAGGTCCCAAACCGTTACCATAATCCATGAGCCTTATGGGGTCTGTGACTGCAGCCCAGCCAGCTTGTCATTCTCTCCGATCTGCCGGCCCTCTTCCATCTCTTTGAAGGTACCTTTATGTATGATATCCCCACGGCCTTAATACTCTTACTCTCTCCTTTTCGTCCTGGTTAACGTGGGAAATTTGAGACCTGGTGGTGGATGTGTGCCACTCATAGGGACCCTGTATAGGGTTTCCAAGGCTGTAAATCTTTACAGGAGCAGAAGTTCTCACTTTTCTCCTACAGAGTGACTGGCCGACTTGAACTACTGACCTTGCAGTTAGCAGTCCAATTCCTAATTCATTACACTACCACGGCTTCTTGAAAGAGGAGTTGTTGTTAACTGCCATCGAGTCGATTACGACCCATAACGATCCTGTATAGGGTTTCCAAGGAGCAGCTGGTGAGCTAGGGCATTGGAAACCCAGTAGGGAAGAAAAGAATAGTCCAAAAAAAGGAAACAACTTGTGTCAAATGATAGAGGTTTGTGTGTACGCATGTTGGGGTGGGATGAAGATGCACACTAATGGAATGAGGTGTGTCTGAGATGAAGAGCGTCAGTATCAGATCCTGAAGACCTCATATGCTGGGTTAAGAAGTTTGTGTCTAATCCTGAGGGCAGTGGAAGGGTTTTGAGTAGGGACAGTTAGGGTAATTTTATCTGTGAGCAATTCCCCTGGGTATGAGAGTGGCTTGGTAACACTGCTCTGAAACATAAAGTGTCCAGAACTGAACAGTCCTCCAGGAATGGCCTGATCACCACTAGCAGAGGGAGACAGCCCCTCACAGGGTCTTCCCCTAAAACCTCTGTAGGTACAGCCCAAGGGTCTCAGGTTTCTCCCCATCATCACCCCACACAGAGGTGGGATGCTGCATTTATTCTGTCTGCCAGCAGGTGGCACTATCACCCAGACTGTCTCCAGCTCACCTCAGGGCCCACCTCTCCTGGGTTGTGCCCTCCAGCCCCTGATCTGAGTGACCTTGACCTACATCTCTACACTGAGGTTGTAACCTCAGGGTCTTTATTTTATAATGGGAGAGGAGTTCTGGTTTGAAATAGAAGGTTCTCTGAAGTTCCTGCCATCTACCTACTGAGGGCACAATTGTAGATAGAGAGGAGAGACAAAGAGGAGACTCAGGAACAGGAGTAGGCTGGTGGTGGGATGAGTTGGAATGGATGGGGAGTGGTTGGAATGCAAGGTATGAGGATAGAAGACTTAGGACTGAGCTGGCTCCCCATTGCTGTCTTTTAGCATCAAGTCCAAGCTCCTTAGTCTGACATTTTCACCACTTTCTACCCTGCCCCTCTACCCATCTTCACTGCAACTCCTCAGGTTCTGAAACACTGACGCAAACTGTTCCCTCAACACCTCCAAGTTCTCAACTACCTCCCTCTACCCCCTGCTCCATGAACAAGTCTTCTTATTCTATATCTTAGAGACTCTATTTCTACTTCTGTCCACCACCATGTCCACCCTCTAGCTCCAGACCCTGGGGTCTGTGTGTGGACACTCTGGGGCTTGTTACTGTAATCCTTTTGGGAAGTGCCATGTCCGGTTCCCAGCTCTGCACCTCACTGGATATGCAACAGTTCTATCACCAGTGAGTCTCCCAACAGTGGTGCCACCAGACCTTTGCAGAAACCCTTCCCTCTGCCTGGAATGTTTTCCTCTCACTCATCCCAAGGCTAAGTGCTCCTCTCCCTCGATTTATGGGTCCTTCTGGAGCCTAGATAAATCAGCTCATTATAGGCCCTCATAACTCCATGTAATTGATTTCATTGCTCTGTGGCAAATTCAGTGTTTTTTCTGGGTATTTGTTGAATGTCTGCCTTCACCTCTGTATTTTAAATTCTTCAAGCGAGGAACCAGGTCTGTCTTCATGAGTGGGAATCCTCATGGGTGGTACAAGCAATGAATACCCTTGACTGCTAACTGAGGTAGGAGGGTTGAGTTCACCCAGAGAGGACTTGAAAGAAAAATCTGGTGATCTCTTCAGGAAAATCAGTCATTGAAAACCCAATGGAGTACAGTTCTACTCTGACCCACATGGTGTCACCATGAATTGAAATTGAGTCAACAACAACTGGTCGGTATATTGTAGGTGTTCAGTAAAGATTTATTGATTTATTACATTACACACGTGCTCACACCCCTTCCTGTCTGGTTAGCTCTTCAACACGGGCACCCAAGTTGCCTCTCCAAGAACCATTTGAAAGATTTTGTGTGTTTTTGTAAAATGTATGTTTTCTGTGTTGTCATTTTGTGTAAATGGCTTTATCTCTCACTCAGCCTCTTACTCTTTTCTTTCAGTCTAGGTCTCAGAGGCCCCTCCCTCCTTGTGGCTATGTACCCATTAGGACCTCCACACCTTTTTTTTTTTAATTTAAGGTTTTATTGTGGATTGAGGGAAAGTTTACAGGGCACATCATCAGTTCATATTCAACAATTCATATAACTTGTTTCATTACATTGATTATAATCCC
>NW_006408760.1:2311269-2336521 GCF_000296735.1 Chrysochloris asiatica
GCCATCTTGTTTGTTCCTTCCCCCTCCCCTCCACACCCTTTTTGAATCCATTTCCCAATGATGGATCCAGACTGCCCCAACTCCATCTCCAGCCTTTCCCATATGCTGTTGTTGTTAAGTGCCCTGGAGTTGATTCAAACTCATAGTGACCCTGTATAGGGTTTCTCAGGAGCAGCTGGTGTGTTTGAACTGCCAACTTTGTGGTTTTAGCAGTCCAGTGCCACACCAGAATTCCATTATGGTCATGTGTATTTTCAGACATCTGTCTTAGTCTGGCAGATTTGTATGAGTTCCTTAGATATTGGTCCTATGTCCCCTATGCTGTCTTCATAATGCTTTGTGGTCTACAAGTAACAGACACCTCCAAGGGGGGTATCCCTCAAGGACAGTGACAGGCCTAGAGTCATCTCCAGGGCACCAGTCCTGTATTGGGATGGGGGGATGTTAACGGTCCCTCGTGGTCTCTTAGGAGGCACATGTGTATTTTGGGGGCACTGTCCCAGCACATAAAGGTTTTTGTTTTTAATTATGATAAAATATATGTAACAAAAACATTTGTCATTTGCTAGAGTCTTGAGAGCCTCCTTGGATCAGCTCACCAGCTTGGGCTGTCTGTGAATGTTGCATTTGGGAAATTCATTCCTCTTGCGTTAATTCCATGGGTAGTGAACTATCGAGCACTGTGTACCTGACCTCAGTGTAGACAGTGAGGTTCCAGCAGTGCACAAGATCACAGCTTACCTTCTAGTGAGGCGACAGTCAATAAGGAGTGAATAGATAAGATGCTGAAGAAGACACACAGTGATCAGGGGTGGGTTACCTAATAAGTACCATGAAAAACATGTGACACTATTCACTATAGATTAGTAAGTAAGCACAAGTAAGCCTGTGCTTACCTTGCTCATTGGGTAATCCGACACTGATGGGGCTAAAGTATAGAATAACAGAGGATTTTAGACAGGTTGGTCTGTAAGAGGCCCCCTTTAGGAGGTGACATTTGTCCTGAGTGAGAGTCAGAACAACATTCCAGGAAGCCAGCCCTGCACATGCAAATGCCCTGAAGTAAGCATGAACTAGGGGTGGTAGAGAACAAGCAAGCTGGTCACTGAGGCTGGAGACCTGACTGTGAGAGGGAGAAGCAAGGAGTGGGGAGTAGTAGTCATGCTCCAGCCTGGCCCGGCTGCCTCTAGTCATGGGGTTGGGCTGGAGTGTGAAGTGGGTGGGAGAGAGAATAATTTCTCCTCAGAATGTGGGTGCAAGATCCTGGGGGCTCTGACACTGACTTTGAAGAGACCTGAGGCTTGAACTGTGTAGCCTTAGAGACTGGTTTTCCAAAAGGAGATACATTTTTTCCCCCTGGTATTTGCTTTTTAGAAAAACTTTCAGTGTTGCATGTACCAGGTACAAAAATAAAAAGAAACAAAGGCATATACAATAGAAAGTCCTCTCCATCTTTTTAGCTTTCCCCACAAATGTCCATTCATAGTTACCATCTGTGTGCAGCTCCTCAGCTATTGTATTCCTTACAACTTCATACATAGATTGCACACAAAAGTTCACGCATTATGCATATGGCTTTGTTAAGTCGGCTGGCCCCTGGCTCATGGTGACCCCATGTGTAATGGAGCAAGGAGCTGTCCAGTCCTGAGCCATCCCATGAACAGTTTTAAGAGCAGACTAATGTGATCCAGAGCGTTTTCAGGACAGATGTTTGGAAACAGACTGCCAGGCCTTTCTTCCTAGTCTGGGAAAACCCGTGCAGCCTCACAGCAGCACACTGATAGATGGGTGGTGACTGCACTTGATGCACATTGTCTGGTAATGGAACCTGGGTCTCCTGTATGGAAGGTAAGAACTTAACTACTGAGTCACTAATTGTTCTCCTTGTGTGACACTGTAGGGCCAGCACTGGACTGCAAACCACAAGGGCAGCAGTTCAAAACCACCAGCTGCTCCTCAGAGACCCTATACAGGGTTGCTATGAGTTGGAACCAACTCTACGGCATTTAACAACAGTGCTTCACAGCACACTTAGTTTAGGGTAGTTCATTTTTTGAAGGCTGTAGAGTGTGCGGTCCAATACTTTTACGTTTATATTTAAATGAATTAAAATAAGATAAAATTTCCTCAGCTGCATGAATCACATTTCAAGTGTTCAAAACTCACACATTACCAACTACCTACCATATTGGATATAGAATATTTCTACCATTGCAAAAGTTCTAGTGGCTAGTCCTGCTCTACGGTATTCTGTTGTGTGAACACACCAACATTATTAATCTCTAACCTGACGTCCTGGTTTGTTTAAAGAGGCCCATGCCCATATAGATAGACAGACCCTCAGCTATGTTGGTGAAGCACTACTAGGGTCTTCTGACAACTAACTATCAGGCAACAGGATCTGAGAGCTGTCCTCTTTTTAATGCGCTAGAGCCTTGTTGTCTGATGTGTGCCTGTCCCATCTCTGCCAGTCAGCCTCTTTATTGTCTCCCACGAAATAGAATGGGAATGCCTGATTTCCTAGGGGCCTCAAGATTGTTGGAGGAAAGTGGTTCTTTTTCCAAGCGCATCAGTGACTGGGAGCCTCATTATCATCCTTGAGAATTTGGCAGTAATGTGACCACTTCAGGGCACTCTGTCTTGGTCTGAATTCTCAGAGATGGATCCACATGGCCCCTGCATGGCTGGGCTGGAGAAACATCTTGGTCATTCCAATTGTACCTAGAAGAGGAATGCACAGACTGTGTGGCGAGGTGAAGGTTGGTTGACTTCCTAGAGGAGGGGGTAACTGAGTTGAGCCCTGGAGGATGTATAAGAGGGGCTTGGAGGTAAGGGACCGCAAGGTGCCCTCAGCCATACACCCAGGGTTCAAGTAGCAAGGTCAGACGGGTCAGGCCAGGGAACCAAGGAGGGGCGGGCTCTGTGCAATGTGAGCAGGGATCCAGCTGGATAGGATGTGGGGAAAGGCTGGAGGAGTTCAGCTGTTGGTGATTTCACGCCCCCTTCCTCAGCCACTTCTTGGGGACAGGCCCCAGCCGTAGGGCCCAGGTGCTGCCGGAGGTCAGATTTCGGTAGCAAGAGAATAAAAGGAGATTTCCTCCAGAGAGGAGCCTGCTCTCCCTGGAGAGAGCTGCAGCTGCCTCCCACACATTCTATGGGATTAGACCAAATCCTATAGCAGGTGGAGGGGTGGAGGCAGGGAATGTGGGGATCCCGGGAATGTGGGGAGGGGTGGGCAGTAGAGACCTGGGTGTGCACAGGCATGAATGTGTGCACACCTGAATGTATCTAGAACTGGAACTGGATCCCCTTCAACAACACTTCTGCATCCCACAGGTGCTGTCCTTGGTGAGGGCAGGAGGGAGAAGCACAAGGTCTGCAGTTCAAACTCACTGGGGAAGAGAGACAGTTGGGGGTGGCTTTCCATGAACATTTTTTTTTTTTTTAATCATTGGAGTGTTCTAGTTTTTTGGAAAATTTTAAAAACATGTGCGTGTATTGATGTTTTACAAGTGAAGTCCTCAAAGTGTGGTTCCTGCACCACATCCGTGTCACATAGGAACTGGTGAGAAATGCATATTGTCAGGCTTCACCTCTACTAAATTGAAAACTCTGGGGTGGGACCCCGGGGTCCAAGCTGCCCCCAGCTGATTCTTATATAAATGAAAGTTACTAACTAAAACAACAACTGCTTGTTTCTTAGTTCTCAGTCTGGGCAGGAAGACTCTCCTTTCCTTACAGCAGTGGAGGTCCCTGAATCAGCAAGACCAATCCTTAATAGGGGCTCAGGGGAGGCCACCTTGAGGAATACGGTTTGAGTGAGATCTGAAGGGTGAGCAGGACCTGGTCAAGTGAGAGGTAGGGAAAGAGCAGCCCCAGGAAAGGAATTACCTCCGTGAGGGCCTTGAAGGCCACAGGGCTACAGGCAAATGTGCAGAGCCTGGACACATCTGTACTTGGGTGTCTTAAATGTCTGCCCACCTATGTGCCTGGGCAGTCTGTTAACAGATGTCCCCTGCTTCATACAAACCTGAGCTCTTGGGATTCTTGGAACCACAGGGCTGCCTGGGCTGTGGGGATGAGCCTGACTCTGCCATTTTACTCTATGTGACCCTAAGTTATCACTTCTTCCTTCTTAGTCTCAATGTCCTTATCTGGGAAATGGGGGCAAGAAGGACTGCCTTGAGATTACAGAACCCACACATCAACTTGGGCAATGGGGGTCATTCCTTCTGAATCTCAATATAACAGCTGTTGTTTACTATTCACTTAGAGTCACTCAAAGACAGGGCATCATTCCCATGCTACAGGACTGGAAATGGAGGCTCAGAGAGGGTGACTTCAGCCAGTGTCACCTTCCCCCTGCACTCTGGACAACACATCTTTCCCCTTTAGTGCTGATTCCCCAGCTTGGTCTTGGCTTCCCAGATCAGGTTGGTTGCAGTGTTGCTCCCACTTCAGCCCTGATGATACCTCAAGGGACAGAGTCGGGATGTGGATGATCCAGTGCTGCTCCTGCAAGCTCATGAGGTCCAGCATCACTGTCTAGGAAGCCTCTAGGGAGGGCCCAGTGTTGCCATGCCGCCCAGAGCAGGCCTGGAGCGGGGAGAGTTGGAGCAGCACAGCTTGCTCTGGGGAATTAGCAGCATCTGTCTCATTCTGACATGGGACATCAGGAATGTGGATTGACTCCAGCAAGCGTGAGCCTGCCAGGGATGCTGGGCAGGGATGGGGCACAATCTGGGGCAGTTGAGCCCTTTCTGCCTCCTGGGACCAACCAGGCAGCAGCTGCCCCTGTCACTCTGAACAACCTGGCTCTGGTTTCTGATGGCAGGACCTTCTGAGAATCTGGGGGTCAGCTCTGCTCCTTCTTTGAATCTCATCCTTTTGAATTTGGAACCATTACATCCCTGTTTTCCTATCAGCAAATAGGAAGCATCATTTTCATCTGGTGAGGATTTGGTGAAAGAAAGCTGGTGGGTGGCTGAGCCTGGCACACCAGTGAGCTCATGGTGGTAAAGTGGAAAGCAAATGGGGGAACTGGCAGCTAGTACCCATTTGACGTAGCTTGGATGGCTAGCTGACCAGAAGTTGACCAGATGAAGAAAAGATGCTTGATTCTGTGGGCAAGTATAAATTGCTTAATTTGATGGACTGGATCTTTGCTTTTGGATGCAGTTGCTTAAAATTCCAATCAAAATAGAAGGATTCTTCATAGCAAGTATCAAGCTTGTTTCCTCAGTGTACTGGGTTGGTAGAGATGGGCAATTTAGACATTGGCTACCAAAAATGGGGGGCTATACAATTTTTGACAAAGGAAGTGACTGCAAATTGCTACAATTTGATGAACTTGACCTATACTCATGGATGTAGTAGCTCAAAATGCCAACTGAGAGGGAAGGAATCTTCACATCAAGTATCCCCGCTGTATACAGGGTAGATAGGGACAGGCAACTTAGGCACTGGCTATCTAAAATGCGGGAGCAATAAAGGCACAAAGTGACTGGATTACAAGTTTTCAAGAGGGAGTTTAGTTTCAGATTGTGTGGGGGAAGGTAGAGTCTCCACTGGATAGTTTTCATCTTGTCTAGGCAGGTCTGGTGAAAAGATATGGGGATAAGATTCTTATGATTCAATAGTGAGTAACTGTTATCATGACTAACTGCGACTGTCACAACTGTAAAGGTAGAAGTTTTGTAACAAAAATTAGGGAGCAGTTAATCTTACAGTCCAGAAACAGAGGACCCTAGGACCATCAAGAGAGGAGAGCACAAGCAGAGTGTGGGATCCTATTCAGAGAGGTAGTGACACCAGAAATGGAGGCAGAGATGAGGACATGGAAAGACAGAAGAGTTGAGGACTCTGGATTCATGGAAAGAGAGGGGCTGGGTGCTGGCAGGCTTCAGAATGTGCCCTTTGGTTGTTTAAATTATTATATATTCCTCAGTGTTTTTGTGTACCTGCCCCCCTCAAAAAACAAAAAACAGGGAATGAAAGCAAATACTGTTGAATGATGATGCATGGAGGAGATTGTAATCATTACAATGAAATGATGGTGTAAAGCCAATGTTTTCCCATGTAAACTCAGTTCACAATAAAAACTTTAAAAAAGGTGTGTGTGTGTGTGTGTGTCTATAAAGGCACAAAATAGCTGGCTTACAAGCTTCATGAGTGTGCTTAGTTTCAGAACAAGGAGGGTAATGTACAATCCCCACTGAATACTTTTCCTTTTTTCTAGATGGATCTGGTGAAAGAGGATGAGAGATGATGGTGATAGAATTTTATGATTCAATTGTGAGTAATTGTTAGCAGAATTACAATCGTTACAACTGTAATTGTAGAAGATGTGTAACTAAAGGGGGGAATAGCTAATCTTTCATTTCAGGAACAATCCCAGGACCATCAAAAGGAAGAGCATTAGTAGAGCGAGAGGTCCTACCTAGAAAAGCAAAGACAGCAGAGAAGGTGGCAGAGGTCACCTCATAGAGAGCAGCTGTGGACTCCAGGCCCATGGACTGAGTAAGGCTGCATGCAGGAGGCTGACTTGCAAAATGTGCCCTTTGGACATTTAAATCACTATGTATTTTTGTTTTGTATGTATGCATCAAATATTTTTTATTTGTTGATTTGTGAAAAATAAGATGTAAAAGGGAAGCCACAGGGAGGAAGCAGGATGACTGTTGTTGTAGGGAAGGGACTGTAATCATTGAGATGAAACAAAGTGTATGATTGCTTGAAAGTAAGGCTGATAATCTTGTCTGCTAATCTTCACTTGATTCATAATAGAAAGTTTAAAAAAAAAAATGGGGATTTTCATCCTTCACCTTCTTGTTACGGGAAAATATTGCCTTCCCTAGGCTGGGGAACCAAGGATTGCCTCTCCCTGGTTTTCTGCTGAGCTTGTGAAGGGCAGTGACCTCCCAAGGAAATTCTTAGTTTGGGAGTATGGCTCATTCAGCAATTTGGGGGTATCAGGGAGCCAGTGGGGATTCTACAGTGCCGAAGCCTATGCCAAATGCTACTTTTGGAAGCTGCCTCTGGAGCCACCTTGTGTAGTGGGGGTAAGAGAGGAGGAGATGCAAGAGGCCTTGGGGTGAGGAGGGGACCTGCAGAGATGCTGCAGAGGACCAAATCTAGTCTTCAGGAAAGTCCTGCAGCATCACTCATGTATACTACACATATGTACACCCACCAGGTCACTTTGTCCTCAACCTGATACCCTGGGAGAGGGGCAGGACAGGAGCTAACCATCATATGGAGTTAAAAAAAGTAGTTGGCTGTGACTCATAGCAACCCCATATTGTCAGACTATACCTGAACTCCACAGGGTTTTCAATGATTGGGATTCCTTGAATCTAGGAAGAAACTGATAATCACAGCAATGACAGTACTGGCCTCAGTGAACACTGAAAGTGGCAGAATTTGAACCTGGCTCCCAAGGGCTCTTTCCACCCCATTAGGGAATAGGGCTTCTGAGGGGTAGGAAGTGGTTGGAGATGACTCCCTGGTCTCTGGTCTGGTGCTTTCTCTATGATGAGTTGTCCTTAAGAAGGTGGAGTTTGGGAAAGATGGGTAGTTCAGTTTGGGATACGGTGAGTCAGAGAGGGAATGGGGGATAACCCAGAAAAGGGAAAGTGGCATAGACATAGACTGCTATAGTCTTTTAGGGTGGTCCCAGGCTAAGGATCCAATCTGGATCCCTTCTGACCTTATGTATATGTTCCGCACATGGAGGCAACCCAGCTGGCCTCCACAAAGGTTGTCCTGGTTGTCCAGCCCTGTCCCAGGCCCAGGCTCTGCAGGACTAGGGAAGGAGAGAGCACTCAACACAGGGTCAGGCACAGCAGACTGAGCTTCCCCATGGCCCAGCCAGGGGACCAGGGACTAGGGAGTACCACTGACTGGTGGGATAGGTTCCAGGCCCAGAACCCTGGGAAACTGATCTCCCTGAGAGGGCATCTGAGAACAGGGCCATGACAGCCTCCCCAGCAGAGGACCAGGCGGGCAGGGACAGCTGTAGCTCAGCCAGGCGGCTCCCAGCTGCTGCCTGGGAGACTGGCCAGGGCAGGGCGGGGCAGGCACAGCCCCCACAAGCCCCCAGCCTGAGTGGTGGAGCGTGGGAGCGGGCAGCAGCCTTCAGGCTTGGTTTCAGCCTTTCATGCTGTGTTAACAGCCAGCGTGGTTAATGCTGAGCAGATGGGGGAGGGGGCCTCCAGTTCCTGGGAGAGGAGGACAACCAAAGTGCACACACACGTGCACATGCATGTGCAGAAGATAGAGGAGCCCCACCCTGTGGACAGTCACACACACTTACAGCATCACACGCACCAGATGGTGCTGGCAGGACTGGTAGACGAGGCCAGAGTAGCACACTGGCTCCTTGAGTCCCTCAGGGCAGCTGCAAACCTGAGGGTCTGGTGCAGAGCCTTGGGTCTGTGTGGCCCCAGCAGAAGGCCTCCCTCCCCCAGGGAAGACACCAGGCACACAGACATCCATTTCAAAAAAATAATTTATAAAAGACATTTGCTTCTATGTTTTTGGTTGGTTTCCAGCCTCATGGACAGAACCACCCTCCACTAAGAAGCTGGGAGCAGCAGTGGAGGGAAAGACAGGCAGGGAAATGGGGCACACAGACCCCTAGCCCCACACTTGGAAGTGCATAGGAAAGCAGAGGCTTAGGACAACCCCTCTAGCCAGGCCAGTTAACGCCCAGGACAGAGACTTAGTGCCAAGGTCCAGGAGGCTGAGCAGAACCAAAAGTCTAGGCCATCAGGACCCTAGGACTACAACTCCAAGGGTAAGGGGAGGGCTTGGGACTGGGGCTGAACTCTGGGCTGGGAATGCAAGGCCAGAACAGAAAGCCTCAACCAGGGACCCCAGGACCAAGGACAGACCTCCCCAAAGTAAAATGGGGGATCTGGACTGACAAGGTCAAGGACTGCTCCAGGCAATGCTGATCTAGGGGCTCCAGGCTGCTGCCAGCCTGCTTGGACAACCTTGTGCTCTGTTCAAGTCTGTACCCCAGGGAAGGGGAAGGAGTTGGACCCCAGAAGTAGAGGGTCGTGGCTGAAGACAGAGTCATTGGAGGAGCAGGTGCTGCTGGCGTCCCCTCCAGAGGGGGAGTAGGGCCCAAAGGTCAGGCGGAGGTCAAGGTACTGTGAGGGAACAGTGGTGGTCAGCTCCTGATGCTGCCCATTCATGTGGTCAGCTCAAAGAAACCCAGAGGGGAGCAAGCAGAGGGAGATGGTTTAGAGGAAAGCCTGGGACAGGAGGGGAGTGGTACCTCCTCAGAGACAGCTAGTAGGACCTTGTCCAGTGCCTCCACCAGCTGCTTGAAAGTGGGCCTCTGGGAAGGTGCTGCATGCCAGCATTCACGCATCAGCCCATACCTGAAAGAAGATGGATGGGGTCAGGAAGGGCTGCAGGCCTGGGGAGAGTGGAGGACTGGAGGAGACCTAGGAGAGGATGGGGCTTTGGATATGGGGTTTGGAGGTCATTCAGTGGAAGGGCATGGAAGCCAGATCAGGAAGGAGGAGGCAGCGTGTTAAGAGTTTAGTGCTGTCTTCATAGCTAAGCTGACACCTCCATGGTTGGCACAGAGGATGAGGACTAGAATGTGGGGGAGGACAGGGTGAGGCCTTACAGCTCTGGGGGGCACTGCGGGGGCCGGTCCATGCGATGTCCTTCCCGCAGCAGTGAGAACAGCTCCTCCACAGGGATGCCAGGATACGGGGAGCCGCCGAGTGTGAAGATCTCCCACAGTAAGATCCCAAATGACCACCTGGAAGCAGGACCAGGGCTCAGCAGGGCACAGGGCTGCTCTGTACTCCTGAGGGTTGTGGTGGGGCCTCTGCAGGCTCATCCAATGCAGGGGAAGGGAAGTGGGGCTTCATTTAGAGCTTGGTCCCGCTCAGGTCCCAGACCTGAGTAGAGGATCCCTGGGGTGCAGCGCTCCCTACCCTTTCTGTGGGGTAGGACAAAGAGCCTGAAGTCTTTGAGACCCCAGACCCCCAGTTTCCCAGACTCACACATCACTTTGATGAGTGTAGACTCGGTCAAACAAGGCCTCAGGTGCCATCCACTTGACTGGCAGGCGGCCCTAGAGTGAAGGACAGAGTACTGGTACTGCGCCTATAGATTCCAGTTCCCACTGCCCCACACCAGTGTTCTTATGCCTCCCCAGCTGCCCCCAGCCAGCCCTGCCCTGCCCCGCCTCCCTCACATTGCTGGTTTTCTTATAATAGTCAATGTGGTGGATGCCTCGGGCCAGCCCAAAGTCAGCGATCTTCATCACATTGTCCTCAGTCACCAGCACATTGCGGGCAGCCAGGTCCCGGTGGATGCACTGGGAAGCAAGATGGAGGATGGGAAGGGGGCCTTAGGTTTATTAAGACAGCTGGGATTCGTGCACACACCACCTCACAGTAACCTTGGGAGGTAGGGGAACAGCCACCCATGTTATAGATGAAGAAGCTGAGATTCAAAGAGGAGGAAAAACTGAGGCTATTCTCTTGCATTACTTCTTTCTTTGTCCAGCCTATACACTAGGGAGCATGAGAGGAATGGAGGGGACTATTCAGTACCAGCTGCATACAGATGGGGGAACATAGGGCTCTGGGGACATTTAGACAGGATAGTGAAAAGCGGGAGAGGAAGGAGTGGGGACATTTAGAGCCAGGAACATGAAAGAGGAGTTAAGAGTGGTTCAGAGCACCACCTGCTGCCCACACCTTTTGGGACTCCAGATACTGCATGCCTCGGGCCACCTGATAGGCGCAGGAGACCAGGGCAGGGAAGGAGAGGGGCCCTTCACTGCTCCGAGGCCCATCAGGGCTGAGGTCAGGCCCTGGGGGGCGCCGGGCCCTCAGGAACTCACGCAAGTTTCCCTTGGCAGCACACTCCACAATTACATACAGGGGCCCTGCAGAGGTGAGGCAGGGGGGAAGGGAGGCTCCTGAAGCTACAGCTCAGGCCCCAAGTGCCCAAGCCCCAGCCTGGTCCCTGCCCTACCTTCCTGGGTGCAGACACCCAGCAGGTTGATGATGTTCTTATGTATGCCGATCAGTTTCATCACCTCCATCTCAGAGACCAAATCAGCCAGGTCCTTGTCGGAAGCATTATCTGCAAAGACAACAGCTGTGGTAAGGGAGCTGCTCTCCCAACCATACAAAGGAGACAGACAGTGTGGGGTGAGAAGGGGGTAAGGAGCTCTGGAACAAGAGTCAGGAAGGTCTGGGATGAATCCTGGTTAGGCTGTGTGGCCCTGAAAAAGTCTCCTTGGTGGCCTCTTATGGAACAGTGGATCATACCCTGCCTCTCAGGGAAGTATAAGGAGGCAACAAGATGGAGGGCTGCAGGGAGCAGGACCAGGAGACAGGACAGAGGAGGAAGCGCTCTGCATAGGAAGGAGGCTTCCGTTTGGAGGAGTTGGCGTTAGTCCCTGAATGGAGTGAGCTCCTGGGGGTGGGAAACAGGCTGGCGCCCTGAGGTCTATCTAACCAGGGCCTGGCGTCCATCTAGTCTGGGAATTCAGGGAGCCGCCAGCGGGGCCCATGAAGGGAGGCTGGGAAGAAGGCTGCTTTGGCTTTCCTTGAGAGGGCTGAGGACCAGGGACTGACCTGTGGCCCTGAGCCAACGACATAAACCCCAGACCTCACAATGCACATTTCTCAATCCCTGCCTCCCAGAAAGTGCCAGGTGGCCCCAGCTGTGTAGAGGAGGGGGAGAGAGAACAGCAGAGGGAGTTGGGGACGGACAGCAGCAAGAAGTCTGATAGATGGCAGGGTCCCAGGTTTGACCTGGAAAATACCTTGGGCTGCTGTTTGGAGGCTGGGATGCCATTTAAGTAGAAGGGCTGTTGTCCTAGAGTGGTGGACACAGGGGACAGACCTGGGAAGAGTTAGGGAAGCCAAGGGCATGACTGGGGAGGGGGTGACCCTGGGGGATGAGGTGGAAAGCTTATGAGGCTGACAAAAAGATGTGAGAACAAGGCTGATGACACAGGGCTAGGGCTGATAGAGGTTACCTAGTCCTAGTCATCCTAAATCCTTACAGTTATCATTACCACAATGGGTCTGACTATGACTATGTACCAGGAACTTCCCATGTACCTCAGGCTATGAAATAGGATGATTATTATAAGAGGGGGAAACTGAGGCTCAAAAGTCTTGCCTCTGATCTCAGTAGCAGACCTGGCTTCCTGTCTAGTTGGGTCCAACTGGAAGCACCATGAGTACCCTCTGTTAGTCATCAGGTCACAGTGCCTCCCTGGAAGTACACTCACCTTTGAGCATCTTGACAGCCACAGTGCTGGCTTGGTCAGGCCGTGAGGGGTCCATGCCAAAGGCCTCCGCCCGTACCACCTGCCCAAAGCAGCCCTCCCCCAGGGGCTTCCCGAGCACCAGCCTGCAGATGAAGAAAAACAACGCTGAGGTTTGAGGGCAGGTATCTTGGCCCTCTGGTTCTACATGGCACCCACATCCCCATCCCACTCCAAGCAGCATACCTGTCTCGGGGGAACTCCCACAGTGGGTCAAGAGGTAGGTCCAGAGTCACAAGGCCAGCAAGCAAGGGAGGCCCACTGGAGGAGAGACGGACGCCCCTTACCAGGGATGAGCTGGACTTGCCTGACGAACCCGACTCCAGGGAGAACTGCAAAGGGGAGACTTGGCTCTGCTTGTTGATGTCAGGCTGGGGCAGGGGGCAAGCAAGGCTGGTTATGGGGATATGGGAGTGGGGGCTGGGCACATACCTGTCTGGCCAGAGGGAAGCGGGATAACTTCTGCACAGTGGCAGGCTGGCGGGGGTGCCGGCTATGGAGTGCCTGCCTGCGGTACAGCCCGGCCAATAGCAGGATCCCGGCCAATGCCAGCGAGCCGGATGCATACAGGATGATGTCCATGTACCTGGCCTCAGACACTGCTGCCGTCCATGCGAGGTCCTCTTCTGCCCTCACAGTGGGCACACACAGACATGGTCAGCGGTCACACTAGCTAGTCCCAAATCCCTTAACTCAGGTCCTCAGTTTGTAACACATTCAGGGGCACATGCACACAGCTGTAGTCATACCAAGCCCAGATACTTACATCCCAAAGGGCCACACAGAAACTCACATGTGGACACTTACAGAGGGAGTGCCACAGACAAACACACAAGTACACATACTGCATCCCAAACCCAGACTCCACAGCCTAAGGGAAGAATCTTAATCCAATAGGTCATATCCCTCTGCCCTGCACACAAACAGAAGCAGAGTGGCACCTGCGGCCTCTCTGGGCCCCCTTGAGTGCTCACCTGGGAGCACTGTGAGCCAGGCTGACTGGTAGGAGAGGCCGATGGAGTTGCCTGCTAAGCAGGTATACTCGCCAGCATCCTCGGCTGACACGTTCCGTAGGTACAGGACCTCCACCTCTGAGCTATTGATGTCTGCTGTCTGGGAATGGGGGACACATTGAGGATTTGAGGCCACATTGTGGCTAGGGAGGACCTGGGGGCCCCTCCAGGGTGGGAGCAGGGTAGGATTCAGGCACTAGCAGGGGCTGGACCTTTAGGACTTGCACATAGGGGAAGCCATCAGCACCGAAGCTGCTACCGTTGATAACGATGTGCTTTAGCCACTGGATGTGGGGCTGGGCGTCGCTGTACACCTTGCATAGCAGCTCCACATCGCTGCCTGCCACGGCTGTGGTGTTGGCTGGGAGCCCCGCCTGCAGGATGGGCCGGTGCGGGGACCGCTCTGGGGGCCAGGCCAGGCCGTCAACCCTGACCAGCAGCAGCCACAGAGCAGCCTGTTCACTGCCTCCAGCCTCCCCTACTGGCTTAAGGTGGGAACCTTTCTGACATGCAGCTCAGACCTTTTCTATCTTCTGCTTAAACCCTCCATGGCTCCCAGTGCCCTTGGGATAAAAGCCAACTTGTCAGCCCAGCATTCAAATCTCTCTCTGGCCTGGCTCCCCACTTAAATGCTACACCTCTGGCATGTACCTCCACACAAATGCTCTGCAGTTTACACCTGTGGACCATTACTTGTTCTGTGTCCTCTGCTGGGATGCCTTCCCTACTTTTCTACTCTGCAGATTCCTGTTCATCCCAGCCCTGGTCACTTATAGCTGATTTAATGGTCTAGGACTGAGTCCATCTTGCCTGTCAGACTGAATTCTACCTGAGGGCAGGACTGGGCTTAAGATGGACCAGGGCCTCCCATCCTTCTCCACCTCCCCTGCCGGTTCGCTCACCCAGCACATCCAGCAGATAGCTGTAGCGGATGCTACCAACAGAGTTTTCCACGAGGCAGGTGTATGTGCCACGGTCCGAGGGTACCACACTCTCCATCACCAGACTCCAGTGCTGGTGACGTAGCTGGGGATAGGGGAAGTACCCATGAGGGCAAGTGTCTATACTCCCTTACAGGGCCCGTCTCAAACTCTACAATCCCTGGAGAGACCTTGGGACAAAGGAAAAAGCTCTAACTGTCAGAGCCCTGGGATGGAGACTTTTGAGTTTTAGCTCCACTGCAACCCAGTTGTGCAACACTGAGCCCATCTTTAAGCTTTCTGAACCTCAGTTTTTTCACTATTGCATGGAGTGGCCTTGCAGGGAGAGTCTCATTATGAGAATGAGAACTGATAAAACTGAGAGTCACTGACTCTCTCTAATTTATGAACAGAATTCCTTGCTGATGAGTGTCAGTGTTGGGAACTTGAACTAGAACCATCCAAGACCAAAGTCTCAGGCTCATCCTGGGGCCCTGCAGCTTCCCTTTGCATGAGAGAAGGAACCATTGATTCATAAGTCTGAAGGGACAGATGAAAGATTGAAAATGAGGAAGCAGATGGCCTTGGAACCCGAGGACTTGCCCGAATGCCTCCAATGCGATGCTCTCCGTGGAAGTCCTGGCCATCCTTTAGCCAGCGAATGGTGGGTGCGGGGTTGCCAGCAGCTGGACAGCGGAATTTGACGGTGTTCCCTGCAGGCACTGCATGTAGTTTCTTCTCCATGCGCTGGGGGTGTGTCCAGTAGGGTGCTGGAGGGGAGAAGAGGGAGAGTTTATTGGCCCTGGATGACCACCTGCCATATAGGTCTTTTCTCCAGGAGTTGGTGAGTCCCTGAAGACTCATACTGACCTTGCTGAGGATAAACATGCCCATTTGAGGGGCTCCTCTGGGCCTTGGAGTCCTCCTCATCATTGTTGGAGGTGAGGGAGTCTGTATCAGGGACAGAAGGAGACATCTAAGGTCAAAGAGGGGAATCTCTCATCCCCAGGCAGTCTTTAGCTCCCTGCCAGACTTTCTTACCAGCCACAGCCAGGGTGAGATTGTGCAGGACAAGCATGGAACCTCGAGCCAGGCAGAGGTAGCGACCAGCATCCTCAGGCAGGAAGCTAGCAATCTCCAAATGACCCCTCCAGCCCCGTACCCGGCCAGCAGGTGCAAGGCGACTGCCTCCTTTGTACCAGTGGCCACCACGCTCAGCCCGCCCACAGCAGAGCCGCACATGTTGCCCCAGGGCCAGAGTCAGCTCTTGCTCTTGCTGCTCTGGGGTGGGGGCCAGGCAGGGCTCTGTGGGCCGAGGGCAGATGTCAGTGAACCCCACAGACCTGCTGGAAAACCCCCTTCAAACCCCCCTTCACACATGTTCAGAGAACATGCTGAACACACAGGGCACAAGCACCTCATGTCACATGCTAGACACACTGCTGCTCCTTGACACACGCAGCTACATGCTACAGGTACTATGCACAAGGCAAATTCCACACTTCAGGGGCATGTCACACATACATGCTGCCCAACACACACACAGGGGACACCTCTGGAGTTCCTCACATTCACACTGCATACATTGCTCATGCTCTCATGCCACACACCCAGTACATACACACACACATACACAGCCAGGGGGCTCACCACCAGCTCTGCGGCCGAGCTCAGGGACCTCCACCCCATAAGGCCCGCCTCTCTCGTGGACACAGAGATAGGTGGATGCTTGCTGGGAGCCAGACACTGAGTCTCAATGGCTGGGCCTGTCCTGTCACCACCCTCTCATGGCCTGATTCCCAGGTCATTTCCAGCCTTGCTCGGTCAGTAGCCCCCTCCTCCCACCCCTGCCACCCTCCTCCCACCCCTGCCACCCTCTTCCACCTTGGGGCCATACCCAGCTCCATTTCTTCAGAAGCCTCAAGGGACAAGGCTGGGGCCCTGGGCACTCCTAGCAGGACTCCCAAGAGGGCTAACAGCAGCCACGTCTCCTTTCTGTTGCTCACTTGTACCCGGGTTGGGCTTCTCACCAACTGCTTTCCTGAAACAGGGAGGGAAAAGAGTCCCTGATACATGTCCACCTGTGACCATCCCTCACTCTGCAGATGAAGAAATGGAGACAGAAAATGGTCAGTAGACTTGCCCAGGCCCCCAGCCAGGCCACAACAGGGCAGAGAATGGAACTAGCTCCACTGCTGCCAGAGCCCAAGGCCTCCCCACAGCAGGTTGTGTGGGCAGCAGGGCTGAGCTTCCTGCTCTCCTTGGGTCTTGTCGGGACCCTGGCAAAAGTTCACAGAAAGCATGGTTTTGAGAGTCTTTGCTTGGAGGGAAGTAGAGAATGGAGATACATCTTCTGCTTGCTTTCATCGCATATAATTTACTTTCTACTGAATAAATAAATTTATTGCTGAAGAGCCAAAAAAAAAAAAATCTGAAATTTAATACAAGGCCAACTTTAACATTTGGAAGTTGTCTGATCCGATCCATTCCTCAGAGCACAGCTGACATTATTATGACCAGCTCTGGATGCCTCCAGTGGCATCCAAAAGTATTAACGAGACGGCACATTCTATGCCAAGCATCAAATTGTTCTTATTCTGAACCAGAGTTGCATTCTGGGAAAACCCTTTGCTTCTTCTCTCCCCACAACTCCATCTGATGCAACACAGAACCCTGTAGATTCTAGTGTCAGACAGAGCCAAGTTCAAATCGTGACACAAACTTCTAAGTCCCTGTCCCTCTTTGGATCACTTTCCTTACTTGCTTTGAGGATAAAAACAATTTATAAAGGAACTAGGGACACAGAATGTTGGAATGTTCTTTCCCTACCTCCCTCCAGTCTAGACAGGTGACTACTTACTTGTCACCCTGAGTCTGCTATCAACCAGTCAGGCCCATTTCTGGTGCTATTGGTCAGATGTGATGTGTATATCCTCCACCCCCACCCCACATCCAGGTTACCTTCCTCCAAATGTCACTAATGATGTCTCTTTCTCCTAAAAGGAAACTCGGAACTGAGCCTTAATTGGGACATGGGAATAGGGTGACCAGGGTAGCCCCAGAGGCCCCGTGCATTGGTGGCAGGTACACTGGTGTCTCTGAATCTACCTTGCTATGAAGCCCATCATCCCCTCTCTCTCCTCAGCCACTGCTCTTCGTTCAGTTCTGGGGCTGGGGTGGAAGACACTAACTATTCTGAACAAAAACATAATCTCCTTCAAACTGATCATTCCTTGGGGTGTCCTCACCCCACTTCCAGATGTCTCCACACTGTTCTTCCTCCTTTGTCTCTGCAGTCCACCCATCACCAGTCCGCCAGGTCATGGTCATTTCTTGCTTGGACCCTTGCAGCATTTCCCTGCACTCCTTAGCCTCCACCCTCTAGCAGGGCTTTTAAAAATCTAAGTCTGGCTTGCCACCTCCCCCAGCTTCCAAACCCTTAACTTGTGTCCACAAGCTACTGGATGTTTATCCAGCATCCCAGGTCTCCCTCTTGACCCTTCACAATCTCTCTTGCATCAATCTTCTGACCTTTGAGGACTACTAATGTCATCAGTTTTCAAAAATGATCAATTTACTCATTTGCCCATACTTCTGCCCTTCTCTACCTGTTGGTTCACATGCCACTGCCTTGCACCCCTACCCCCAGATTCAGTGGCACCTCCTGTCAAAGCCCTCCACCACATACTGCTCTGTACGGAGGGCAGCTCTCTGGGTCCACAGTTTAGGTCCGGAGAGGGGTGGGAAGGGCAGGAATTTAATTCCCATCCCCAGGTTGCCCTGTCTTCAGAGTCCTCAGTGGGCGTCATTTGCGGCCCGTAATCGACCCTCCAGGACCACAAGGGGTGGGGGTGCTGGCACAGGGGCTGAGGGTCTGTCTGTATCATTCAGTCTGGGACTTTTTTCCTGCTTCCCGCACTTACGTGCTGGGGGACCCTTTAGCAAGTGACTGCACATCCTGGAACCTCAACTTTCTTATTCCTTTGCCAGGAGCGCAGATAGTCCTTTTTTAGGAGGATCGGTGAGTCCCCAGGGGGAGCTGCAGAGATGGCCAGCCCGCCTCCGCCCCGGTGGACAATGAGTAACCAGCTCCGCGGCAAGGGTGCTCTTTGGACAGAGCGGGACAAAAGGCCCTGTGTGCGCTGCGGGTTACTGATTTACTGCCCCTCTTTAACACCCCCACCCCCATCCCCCGCCAAGCGGACTCCCAAGTCCGTGGAGCTGAGAAGAGGCAGCCCCGCCACCGCTCGCCCCCTGGCGGCTGAGAGAGCAGCCTGGACCCACGCAGGGTCCCAGCTCACCTCGAGTCTCCGGGGTCTTGCTCCTGACAGAGGGTCCCGGCTCACCTGACATCTCCGCAGCTCTTCTTCTGGCTCTGGCTAGTTCGACTTTACGCCTGGTGAAGTCCACAGACTCCGAGATGGAGGTCTTCTGCTCCAGGCCGGAGAGCCAGGAATGCACCCCACCCCCGCCCTCAGAGTTTTGCTCCACCTGCACCAACTCTACCGTCCTGACAGCAGCGTGGCAGCGGACTGCCCAGTGCCCCGCCTCCGATTTCTAGCTGCAGCAGAACCACGGCCAGCCTAGCACCCCGCCCACAAGGGTCCCGCCCCCGAGCTCGACAACCGCGGAGCGCCAGACTGGGTTAGCCCAATCCGGTGCTGGGCGGCGGTCTACTGCAAGACCCCTCAGACTGCGCCTCTTTTGCCCCACCAGAGTCCCTGGTTCCCAGTTCTAGTCCTGTACCCCGTTAATCCACCTATTCTTCACCCCTTCACTGTCAGCGGGACCTTACAAGTTCTGGCGAACCGCCTTCAGCTTTGTCTTCCCCTCTGTGTTCTGTGGTGCAGCTGCTGGTAGGCGACTCTTCCAATTCGTTTTCTACGCAATTTACAGAATATTTAAAACACAACTGACTGTATTAACCGTCTCCTTAAAAATTTCCAATCGTTTCCCATAGCTCTTTATATAAAGATTATTGGCATGAGTTGGCCCGTGTCTCCATTTGAAGCTTTCATTCACCTCTTCCTTGTTCTCACGAGGACCTCTGTGCACGAGGCTTCCTCTTCACTCTTTCTCCACTTGGTTAATTCCATCTCATTCTTAGGTCTTAACTCAAACAACTCCTCCACAGGGAAGCCTCCTGACTCCCTAGTTTCTCCTTAGATGCTTTCTCTTCTGTGAATTTAGAAAAGCAGGTGAAGTGATTCAGAGCATAGTCTCTGGGGCTGGGCATATGGATTCAAATCTCAGCAGCAGCACACACGACCCTGGCAGATTACTCCATCTGTATGTCTTCATTTTCTCTTCAGTAAAATGGGTGTAAGGATCATGCCATGATCAAGAGGTTGGTGCAATGAGTAGACATGTCAATCTGAGTAATCCTTTAGGACACTGCCTGGCCCAGAGCACTTACTTTGCAAAGTGTTGTTAAGTGCTGTCCAGTTGGATGTGACTCACAGGGACCCTATATAGGGTTTCTGAGGAGAGGCTGGTGGGTTTGAACCACCAACCTTGTGATTAGCAGTCCATTGCTTATCCTACTGATTATTCAGGGCCGAATACTCTCTTCATTGCATCGGTCAGAACTGTAACAAAATGGTTGATTGTACAAATAGTGCAGATCTTAATAATTTTATCACAAGTGCCTGACTCACAGTAGCCAGTACTTACCTTAAGGCACTCACAGTGCCCCAGTAGCTCACCTTAAGGCTTTCCCCACCCCTCACCCCTGGTTTAAATTCAACCCCTCACCCTCAGTAGCTCTTGTGCCCTCCCTAGCTCAGGTCCTGCCAGCTTCTTCCTTGAGGAGCTAGATAGTGGCCAAACTAGGAAACTGGGCAACCTCTGACCTCTACCTGAAGTCCAAGTCCTCAGCGTCTCTGAAGTCTCTTTGAGAAGGAAGGAAACCCTTCAGCTTGGATCTCAGGCTCCTCTCCCAGTTATCTCTACTTCTGGTGCAGAGCCTGTCCTCCCTGAGGCCCTGTCTGTTCCCATTATTATGCGGAGGACTACAGCTTGCTCCACCCTCACTCCTAATGGAATGGCAGTTTTTACCTTTGCATAAGCAAAAGACCAATTAAAGCCATTTATATTTCCCCCTGCTCAAACAAAAGAATGGTCTCCTCCCAAAGATAAACCCAAATCAAACCTGTTGTCTTGTAGTTGTTTTTTTTTTTGACTCATAGCTATCCTGTAGACAGAGTCGAATTGCCTCACATGGCTTCCAGGCTGTCTTATATTTCCCCCCAAAAAGAGCAAGTAGTTTCAAACTGTCAAACTCTGAGCCTCCAGAGCTCCTTCCTCTAAGACAATAATTGTTGTCTGCCATTTCCACTCGTAGCGACCCTGTATAGGGTTTTCAAAAATGACTGATGGGTTTGAACTGCCAACCTTGTGGTTACCAGTCAGTACTTATCCTACAGCACCATACAATGATAATAAATGCTTAGCTTTAAAAATAAGCTTTCCTGGGGGAGTAGTTAATGTTACAGTTCAGAAACAGGACCATCAAGGGAGAAGAGCACAAGCAAAATGCTTATCCAGAGAAGCAGCAACACCAGAGATGAAGGCAGAGAGGGGTACACTGAGAAAGGGAGCAGCTGAGGAATCTAGATTCTTGGGAAGAGAGGGACTGAGAGCTGGTGGCCAGGAGGCAGACTTGTAGAATGTGCCCTTTGGTAGTATAAATTATTATATATGCCCAAGTGTTAAAAAAAAAATAGAGCTAAAGTGAATAGAGAGAAATACTGTTAATTGATGGTACATGGAGGGGATTATAATTATTGTAATGAAACAAGGTGTGTGATTTGTTGAATATAAAACTAATGATCTGCCCTGTAAAATTTCACTCAATTCACAATCAAAGTATTAAAAAAAGAAAAAAAACAGCTTTCCTGATTCTCTTCATCCCAGGTACCACAAGAAGAATGAGGCACCAGGCCCCTGGGGGTGCTAAAGGGCATCATTTCACCAGACCTCCAGGGCTGCAGGAGTGTCTCAGTTCCCTGCTCTGGTCTTCCATTGGCCCCCCTTTGTGAACTTGATTGTTGGCTGGCAGGAGCTGGATCTAACGCAACTTTCTCTCAACTTCCAGGATTTTTCCTGTGCCTAAGGCAAACAAAAGGCTTTCATAGCTCAGCTTGGGCAATTTGCTGGTCTCTTGAGGTAACCAAATCCCTCAGATTGACATACTCTGCCTCTAGGACATTGTGCAGAAGATATTCCTCTAGTGCCTTTTCAGGCCATCCTCCCTTTCACACTCACAACCTGATTTCATAAGGTCATTCACTTATTCATTTGCCAAGTCTTTGTTGAAGTTTCATTATGTGGCATGCCCTGATCTAAATCTTGGGGATGGAGCAGTGAGTTACACTCTTCCTCTACCCCTCAAGGAGCTGCTGATATTGTAGTGGGGAGACGTGGATAAGTCAACCATGCTGAGTGAGGGTGATGTGCTGATGGACACTGGTAGAGGCACCCAAGCCTGTCTTTCTCCTTCACTGTTATACATCATCCTTCACCTACCAGAAATAGAGGCTTTCACATGTGCACGCTGGTGTGCGCGTGCGCACACACACACCCTCACCTCCTCTCACCTAGCAGGGGATCTGGAGCCTGTTAGCTTAAGACACAGCCACTGTCCTGCTCCTGCCTTTGTCCTCCATCCAGAAAATGGGCACACTTCTGCTTCCTTCTTCCCAGGAATATGCATGTATTAATAGATGGGAATGGGTGTCACCAGAACAGGAAGTCTTCACTTTGGCTGAGTTCTCACCGGTGCTGCACACAATGTTAACCATTGGGCATGCGTTACATCTTTTGATCCTTTCACCAAGCCAAATGGTGTGGGAATCCTTAGCTCCATGTTATGAAGGAAGCTTGGGCAACTGGAGTGACTTGTCTGTGGTCACAAAACAAGTGAACAGAAGAACCAGGAATCGAACCCTGGCCTTTTGGGGCCCAGGGTGACCCTCCACAGAGCTTGGATCATTGATGCCACCATTGCAGTCCACTTTCTGTCGCCATCCCTAATTGTGACATGGAAAGGTACAGAATCACCTGAAAGCAAGTAGCAAATTTGTGTGTATTGTTAAGTGCCATCGAGTCAGTTCTGACTCATAATAGTGTATACGTTTTCCAAGGAGCAGCTGGTAAGCTTGAACTGCCAACCTTGTGGTTCAAACCAACTATGCAGTCCAGCACATTAACCCACAGTGCCACACCAGGACTCCAAGTTTGTGTGTAGGAGTGAGATATAGGGGCTGGGACTAGACACTGTCTCCTTGCCTGTATGGTCAGAAATGATGGGGCACTCATAAAGTACCAGGCAGGGATGTGTAAACTCTAGGCTTCTGGAGTGCCAGGCTGGATGAGAAGGGGCTCCTGGGGACAGGCCCTAGTATACCTGCCTGGGAGCAGAGTCAAGACAGAGGGGGCAGATGTTGCCTGGTGCCAACAGTGTTGCTCTTGGATGGCAGCCGGGCCCAGGGAACACTGGGGCTCTTGTGCAAAGGGCTGCTACTGACCAATCCAGCCCCCACCCAGGCCTCATTTAGCCCAGCCCAGATCTGGCCTTAGCCTTGGCCCTATCCTCTGACCCACTCCTGTTTTTTCCTTTTCTCCACTCCTTTTTTTTAAAAAATATAACTTTTTATTGTGACTTGAGTGCAGGTTACAGAGCAGATCATAAGTTTTACATTCAACAAATCATATACTTGGCTGCATTGCATTTCCCTCCATGTGCCATCAGTTAACAGTATTTACCTTTATTTACTTTGACTCTTGCATTCCCTCGTGTCTTCCGTTACCTTCGTCTTTCTTCTGCCAATCTCCTTCGTGTTATATACTGCCTTCCCTGTCACCCATGTTAACATGTGTGACACACAGTAAGTGCCCTTAGTCTCCTTGTCAACTGATACCACATACTGGGGCCGTATGTCCTGGCCTGTTAGGACAGGGGGATCAAGGGGCTCTCTCTCAGGGTTTGGCAGGCTCAATTATCTCTAGATTTGAGCCTACAGACCCTCACACCCACTGGGTTTTGACATGCAAATTTAGGGGCTGGGGTTGGGGTGGGCAGGACAACTGGGAATTAGAAAGAGACAGGTAGGAAGAGTTAGGGGTCAGTAATTTGAAGGAGTCCTGGTGTGGCATTGCGGGTTAATGCGCTGGACTGCAAAGTCAGCTTGAACTGCAAGATTGGTGGTTCAAGCTCACCAGCTGCTCCTTGGAAACCCTATACAGGGCTGAACCAACTTGACAGCACTTAACAACAACAACAATAGTAACAAGTCTCAGAGGGGTTCATTCCTTTCTCTTCCTTGTTTGATGCCCAACTAGACCCCACTGGATTTTGTCTGGTCATAAATGACAGAAAACCTAAATGACAAAGGCTTAAACAAAACAGGGTTGTATTCATCCCTTACTTAACACTGTGTCTAGAGGTGAGTCCAAAGTCAGGATTGAGATATCTTAAATTCTCTAGACCTTTCCTGTTTTGCTTGCAAGATGACAGCTTCAGCTCTTGTCAATATATTTGTGATCAGACAGGAAGACGACACAAAAAGCTGAGTCTGTACTCAGCTCCTGCTTTTATCTCCTTGGCCAGAACTGGAACACATGGCCACCTCTAGCTGCACAGGGGCTTGGAAGGGTATTCATTCTGGTGGGCAAAGCCTCCCTCTAACAAAACCAAGGTCTCTTAAAAGGAATAAGGATGGACAGGCATAACAAATCTCCTTGTTGTTGTCAGTTGCCATCACGTTGGTCCCTAATTCATGGTAACTCCATGTACAATGGAACAGAATGTTGTCAGGTGCTGTGCCATGTCCATGGTCAGTTGCAGATTGGACCACAGTGGTCCAATAGGGCTTCTGCTGGCTGATTTTTGGAAGTAGATTGCCAAACCTTCTTTCCTAGTAATCTTTAGCCTGTTCAGCATCGTATCAACATTCAAGCCCCCACTGAGGGACAGATTGTGACTGCATATGAGGTACATTGGTCAAGAATCAGACCCAGGTCTCCCACATAGAAGGGAAGAATTCTACCTCTGAGCTACCTGACCTCTTTAAAATGTTCATCTAACCAAGTCAATCCTCCCTCGGCTTTAACACTTCTCCATCCACTTCCTACTCCAGCTCTTCAGCCCACCATTCAGGGCTCTTCAGGACTGGCATCTACTGTTCTTTCCTGTCCCATCTCTACTCTCAACAGAGCTATCTGCTCTGCTTTCTAGCCACAAAGAGCTCCAGATAGGCTATACTGGTTATGCCCAATTGGTTAACACATTGGTACCTTTGTACATTGATGTAGGGAAGAAAAGAGACCCCATCTTCAAATCTATAACTATTATACAGATTCTTTATTAAGTCTTTTTTTTTTAATGTTTTATTGTGAACTATGTGGTAGTTTACATGGGAGAACATTAGTTTTACATTTATCCTATCATATATAGTTTCATTGCCATGGTTACAATCCCCTCCATGCATCATCAACCAACCAAAGGGTATACCCCACAAGCCTGCTCCCGGTCTTCAGCACACAGCCCCTCTCCCTCTCTGGGTCTAGAGTCCCCAGCTGCTCCATCTATCCAAGTCATCATCTCTGCCTCCATCTCTGGTGTCACTGTTTCTCTAGGTAGGGTCCCACTCTCCGCTCTTCTCCCTTGATGTTCCCAGGGAACTTTGCTCCTGGACTGCAAAGTCAGTCACTCCCCTCCTTTTGCTACAAAACATCTACCTTTACATTTCCAACCCTCAGTCAGTCCTGATAATAATTATTCACTATTGTACCACATATTTTTGCCCATTCCAAAGACAGGTGACCCAACGGAATGTGGAAATCATCGGACAATCTCTTTGATATCTCAAGCGAGTAAAGTTTTGCTAAAGGTAATACAGAAACTGCTACAATCATACATTGACAGAGAACTTCCAGAGGTTCAAGCCAGATTCAGAAGAGGCCATGGAACAAGGGATATCATTGCTGATGTCCGATGG
>NW_006408760.1:2337446-2350551 GCF_000296735.1 Chrysochloris asiatica
GTAAGGTGGAGGGTCAGAGAAAAAGAGGAAGACCCCCAAAGAGATGGATCAGTCAGGTGGCATCATTGATGGCATCAAGTGTGGCAGCAGTAGTGAGGTTGGCCCAGGATCGGACATTGTTTCGTTCTGCTATGCATGGGGTCACTATAAGTCGGTTCCGACTTGGTGGCACCTGACAACAACAACAACAACAACATTGTACCACAAGAAACCTATCCCCATCTCCTTTCATCATCCCTGCCCAAACAGATTGGATACTACTCAGTGGAGATTCTACCTTCCTCCATGTTCTCTGCATCTAGGCGCTCTCTTGAAAGCTTGTAAGCCAATCACTTCTTGCCTTTGTAGCCACCCCTATTTTGGGTAGCCAATGTCCAAGTTGCCCATCCCTGTCTACTCTGTGTGTGGAGGGGCTGGGAATGATCTTCCTCGCTGTAAAGATTTGTTCCCTCTTTTGAGCTACTGCATCCATAGGTGTAGGTCAAGTTCATCAAATTGTATCAGATTACTCTTTTTTTTCCCTCTTCTTTCTTCTTCTAGTTGAGCTCTGATCATCCAGTCATTGAAGGCAGGTCAAGTGGGTATTATCTACAAGTGTGGGTGTTCTTATGCACATGCCCTCTCTTCTTATCAGCTGGATGCTTCATTCTCTACTCTAGTCCTCTGTGGCTATGTCACTGACTCTGGGCCCAAGAGTCCCCAGGTCTTGCCACACTGCTGGCCAGCCAGGTCTCCACCTGTGTTCACAGGAGTCTATTGAATGTTGTAGGGCTTACCTCACAGCTTCATTGCTGTTTTTCCCTTACTTCCCCTTATCGGTGACGTGGTTACCAATCAGAGTGCATATCTGCTTGTGTATTCCCATTGAGTCTCAGTCTTGGAAGGGGGTTTACCCTGAGGGGACCTAACCACTTGCCTTGATGTCTCCTTGGTGAGCAACTTGCTTGTTCTTGTAGTAATCAGTCAGACTGCCGTTATTGTTTTATTTATTAAGTCTTAAACTAAAGTAAACACAAGACAGAGACAAACACATAGATCACTTGGGAAAAGGAAATCATAGACGCCATGATGAGTTTCCAAAGTTCTATCTCCACATGTGACCTTATATAAGGTACCAGGAACAAAGCAATCTCCTCTCACAACCATGATTGATGACAGCAGTTATGCATCACACATGCATACCAGGCCTAAGGAAAGCAGGGAGAGACCTGTTGCAGATAGGAAAGTTTACAGTTTGAAGTTTTTAGGGTAGGGCATCACAACTAGGCAACCATTAAGGAGTGTATCTAAGAATGTTCCTTTGAGGGAAGTGGCCCCAAACTCACTTCTAAATATATTGTTTCTAACTCAGGCAGTTCAGCTGCCAAAGGTACTCAAGAAATATTTGCACTCTTAAACATTGGCACCAAATGGAATTAAGCTCTATGAGGCTGGAGTTCACAGATTTTATGCTCTACAGCAACATGCTGTTCCTGTTGCCCAGAGTGTCCTACTCTGTCCTTCCCTCCTCACCTCACTGTAGCCATCCCACCAGACACCTACCATTTAGCTTTCTGAACTCCTTTCCATTGGTCCCTCTTTTCTAAATCTTGCCTGACCAACCTGAACTAGATATCCAAACCCTTTACCTTTCTTTGGAGAGTGCCTTGGTTTTCTGTGGAGTCTCTGGTCCTTCCTAACTCCAAGACCACAGGGTGCAGCCAACTCATCGCTTTGTTTTCTGTGATGGGCATGCGCTCCAGACCTGGCTAATGAGACTATACCATCCACTGAGCCATTGTGATTAGATTAGGGTTTTTTTTTTGTTTTGTCTTTTTCTGTTGTGTTTTGATTTACGTCTATCTAATGGCTAATGTTCCCAGGTGGAGAAAATAGGTTAGATGTTGGGCAGCTAACCACAAGGTCAGCAGTTCAAATCCACCAACTGCTCTGTGGGAGATAGATGAGACTTTCTGCTCTCATAAAAATTTACTCCTCGGAAATCCTATACCAGGTTGCTATGAGTTGGAACTGACTTGAGAGCACACATCACCACCACCACCAATGGTTAATGATGTGAAGCACTTTTTCATGTCTGTGTTGAGCATTTGCATCTCTTCTTTGGTGAAGTCTGTTCAAGTCCCTAAGAATGATTTTTTTCTTAAGACTATTTGTCTTGATAACATTTTTACCCTTTATACAGAAAAGATGGAGCTCTGCTGGCCCAATGGTAATGTGCTTGCCTGCTAACCAAAAGATTGGTGATTTGAACTCCCCAGTGGGTACTGATCTGATGATATGCTTCCATAAAGATTACAGCCTAGAGAAACCTACTGAACATTTCTCCCTTGTCACATGGGGTTGGTTTCCTGTGAATCAAAAATCAATTCAGTGAAACATAAACTAAGGTATAATTGGTCTCTCCCTGTTCAGAGGAAAGAAGAGTGAGAAAAGTCAAAGAGATATGGAAAAAATTAGTCCCATGGAATGAATAATGGGGCTTGTGAACTAGATGGTGCCCAGCTACCACTACCAACTGCTCTGAAAGGGATTCCATTAGAAGGTCCTGGATAGAGTGGGAGAAAATGTGGAACAAAACTCAAAATCATTAAAAAAAAAAAAGACCTTTTTTTTATCCAACCAGGCTCACTGGTTGGATAGAGACTGGTGGAACCCCTGAGATTATGGCCCTTAGTCACCCTTTAAATCTGGAAATGAACTCACCCCCAGGGCTCAATTTTCAGCCAAAAAACATACAAGTCTATAAAGGGAATCATAACACACTTTAGGATAATCAGTTGAGATTAAAGGGACAACATTAACCTAAGAACAAAGTTCAGAAGGGTTAGGAAAAAAGGAACAATGGAAACAGGAAACCTTGGGAGGAAGTTAGATAAGTGGCTTTTCATTACGGGGATTGTAAACAATAAGATAAAAGGATCCTAATAATCTGGTGTGGGGTGCTGCAGGATAATGCACTGGACTGCAAAGTCCTTTGAACCTCAAGGTTAGTCATTAAAGCTCATCATCCACTCCTTGGAAACCCTATACAGGGTTACTATGGGTCAGAATAGACTCGAGGGCACTTAATAACTAATAATCTGGTGTGGTTCAGTAGGATAAGCAAAGCACTGGATACAAGGTTGGTTTGAACCACAAGGTTGGTGGTTCAAAGTCACCAGCTGCTCCTCAGAAACTCTATACAGACTCTAGGAGTCAGAACTGACTCAGTGGCACTTAACAACAACAACAACAATAATCTCCCTTAGAACTGACTCCTCCCTCCTTTTTGCTCTCACTGTCTGTTGGGTCTCTGACCATGTATTCATTTGTTTACATGTCAACAGATTCATTGTTTCATTTTCTCTTTGCTTAAAAACTTTCTCAATGGCTTCCCTTTGCTTTTAAGCTAAGACCTCTATTGGTTATCTATTGGACTTCTGGTGTGGCACTGCAGGTTAAGTCCAGGACTGCAGGGTCGATTTTGAACCACAAGGTTGGCGGTACAAACTCACCAGTCGCTTTTTATACTGGATCCCTATGAATCGGAACAGACTCAATGGCATTTAACAACCACCACAGTTAGCTATTGGAGTCCTAGTGTGGTGCAGGATAAGCATTGCACTGCCACTCTCAAGCTAACTGCAAGGTTGGTGGTTCAAACCCACCAGCCACTCCTTGGGAACCCTATACAGGGTTGCTATGAGTTAGAACCTACTTGACAGCACTTAACAACAGTTACCTATTGCTGTATTACAAATTATCCCAAAATTTAGTGGCTTAAGATAACATGATCTCATAGTTACTCTGTTTGACTCTGGTTCAGAGTCTGTTGCAAGCTTGCTGTCAAGATATCCCAGCCTGCAGTCTCCTAAAGGTTTGACTGGGACTGAAAGACCCACTTCTAGGAAGGTTCACTCATATGGCTAATGGCAGGCAGCCTCAGTTCCTTCTGGTGCTGGCAAAGACCTCTGGTTTTGGCCTTGCAAATTTCTCCACAGGGCTGCTTGCATGTATTCATGACATCTCAGGTAGGTGATCCAAGAAAAGAGTAAGAGACTGAGCTGCAATAACTTGTGTTAAAGTTAATGGAGAAAAAGAGACCGAGAGCCAGCTGGACTCCACAGCAAGGACAGTTTTATTCAAGACAAACCTGGGAGGGGCTTGCTGACGAAGGCCACAAGCCTCCTCCTGTACAGGCTGAGGGTTTTTATGAGGGTCTTGGGAGGGGGTGGAGCTCTGATAGTGTAGTGGTTACAAATCGGGCTGCGAACCACAAGGTCAACAGTTCGAAACTACCAGCTGCTCTGCGGGAGAAAGATGTGGCTTTCTGCTCCTGTAAAGATTAACAGCCTCGGAAACCCTGTACAGGGTCACTATGAGTCGGAACTGACTCCATGGCACATAACAACAACAAGGAGGGGGTGGAGCTTAGAATGGGCTAGCTGTGGAGGAAATGGGCTTTTGTGGGGTCTTGCCTGAGGGTAGAATTTAGAAGGGGCTAACTGGCGGAAATGGGAAATTGAAACCTAAGGAAAATAGACGTTTAAGAGTTATGGAGATTGGTCTCAAAATAGTTGCACTCAGGCTCCCTCAACTTGTATAACTTACTCTCAGAAGTTGCACTGTTATTTCCACCTTTCTCTCTTAGTTAGAAGTGAGTCAGTCACTAATTAGATACTTAAAGGGAGGGAAAGGAAACTAGACTTAAATTTTTTTGTTTTATTTTGTTTTTTGTTCTTGTAAAGTATATACATAGCAAAACTTATGACATTGATTACATTCTCACGTTCCTCTTTTGAATTGTTTCTCCTCCATTAATTTAAACTCATTGCCCCCTAAGGTTTCTATCTAACCTTTCAAGTTGCATTGTCATGTTGATCATATATATATATAAATTTTCTTTTTGAGTAGTTGTTGTTAAATGCCATTGAGTGGGTTTTGACTTACAGTGTTTCTGAGCGGCTGGTGGGTTTGAACCGCCACCTTGTGGTTAAAATTGACCTTGCTGTCCAGTGCTTATCCTACACTGCCACACCAGGACTCCATATATATAGATGCTATTGTTAAGTGCCGTCTAGTTGTTTTTGACCCATAGGACCCTGTTTAGGGTTTCTGAGGAGCAGCTGGCAAGCTTTAACCGCTGACCTTTGGTTCAAACTGACTTTGCAGTACAGTGCATTAATCCACAGTGCCCATCAGGACTCCATATATATAGATAGTTCTTAAAAACAGTTCTTTAAAAAGTATAATGCTTAAGGCAAATTAAAACAAAACAAAACTGTTTATTGTGAATTGAATGAAGGCTTATAGAGCAGATCAGCAGTTTTACATCCAACAAATCACACACTTTGTTTCTTCTCAATGACTGCAAACCCCTCCATGCAACAACACTTATCCAACTTCTTCCTGGTGGTTCCTGTTTCTATTCCACCTTCCTTCCCAACCCCTCTGTACCTTGTCCCCAGGTAAATGTTGCCCTTTTAATCTTGAATGGTTGACCATTTCATGGTGAGCGTACCTCACTAGTGTTGCTGTCTCCTCTATATACCTATCCAACATTGGGTTAAAGAGTATCAGAAAGATGTTTACCTATGCTTTATTGACTATGCAAAGGCTTTCGATTGGGTGGATCATGACAAGCTATGGACAATATTATGAAGTATGAGTATTCCAGAATACTTAATTGTACTCATGAGGAATCTGTACCTGGACCAAGAAGCAGTTGTTCCAACAGAACATGAGAATACTGAATGGTTTAAAATTAAGAAAGGTGTACGACAGGGTTGTATTCTTTCACCATACTTATTCAACCTGTATGCTGAACAAATAATCTGAGAAGCTGGGTTCTATGAAGAAAAACGTGACATCAGGATTGGAGGAAGACTCATTAACAAGCTGCGATATGCAGATGATACAACCCTGCTTGCTGAAAGTGAAGAGGACTTGAAACATTTACTGATAAAGATCAAAGAGCACAGCCTTCAATATGGATTGTGTCTCAATGTAAAGAAAACAAAAATCTTCACCACTGGACCAATAAACAACATTCTTATCAATGGGGAAAAGATTGACGTTGTCAAGGACTTCATTCTTCTTGGATCAACTATCAACACTCATGGAAGCAGCAGTCAAGAAATCAAACGACGTATTACATTAGGCAAATCTGCTGCACAAGACCTTTTAAAATTGTTGAAGAGCAAAGATGTCAGCTTGAAGACTAAGGTGCGCCTGACCCAAGCCATGGTATTTTCAATAACCTCATATGCATGTGAAAACTGGACAGTGAATAAGGAAGACCCCATAGAAGAACTGATGCATTTGAGTTATGGTGTTGGAGGAGAATATTGAAAGTGCCATGGGCTGCCAAAAGAACCAACAGGTCTGTGTTGGAAGAAATGTAGCCGGAGTGCTCCTTGGAGGACAGGGTGGCCAAACTTCGTTCCTCATACTTCAGACATATTGTCAGGAGGTACCAGTTGCTGGAGAAGGATATCATGTTTGGTAGGGTGGAGGGTCAGAGAAAAAGAGGAAGACCCCCAGCGAGATGCATTGGCAAAGTGGCAGCATCAGTGGGGTCAAGTGTAGCAACAGTAGTGAGGTTGGCCCATGATCAGGCAGTGTTTCGTTCTGCTGTGCATAAGGTTGCTATGAATTGGTACTGACTTGATGGCACCTAACAATAACAATGAGTTGGTTAAAGGAGTCCTGGTGTGGCGCTGTGGGTTAATGCACTGGACTGTAAAGTAGGTTTGAACTGCAAGATCAGCGGTTCAAACTCACCAGCACCTAGGAAACCCTATACAGCATCACTATGGGTCGGAACTGACTTGACGGCATTTAACAACAACAACAGTTGGTTAAAAATAGGACCACGAGGGTAAACTCCATTCCAGACTTGAGGGGGTAGCCAAGCACCATAGTCTCAGTTTCCTCCAATCTCTTTATGACCAGTAAATCTGGTCTTTTGTATAATTTTAAGTTTTGTTTTACATATTCTCCTACTCTATCTGGGACCTTCTAATATGATCCCTTTCAGAGTAGTTGGTAGTGGTAGTTGGGCACCATCTAGTTCTTCTGGTCTCAGAGTCATTGAGACTGATATTCATGTCTTCCATTAGTCCACTGGACTCATTAATTCCAAGCATCTTCAATTCTCATCACTCTTTTTTCTAATGCACACTGAGAGGCCAATAGTTGCACTTTAGATGGTCATTCATAAGTTTGTAAGATTCCAGTCACTACTCACCACAGTAGCATGTAGAACATTGGCTTTGTGGACTGTGTTATGCCAGTTGATCATGGTGTCCTCTGAGACTATGGTCCTAGACTCCAGGCCCAGAAACTCATTGCCTTTGTAATATCCAAGAAGTTTTCATCATTTTCTCCCCTGTATGGCAAACATTTTTATTAGTTAAATTACTGTTTGGTTTTAAGAAGACTTCAGGGGTATTTTTGATTTACAGTTTGAAGATTATCTGAGGATAGTAGTTTCAGGGGCTCATCTAACATTCATTGTTCTAGGAATAATAGAGTCCATGAGAATTTGAAATTATATTCTGTATTTCCACCCATTTGATCAGGATTCTTCTATAGAATCTTTGAGCAAAATATTCAGTAATAGTACCCTAGTACCATCCATTTCTTTTGGTCTCATGGCAAAACCACCAACCAACTGCCATCAAGTCAATTCCTACTCATATTGACCATGTATAGAGTTTTGTTTCACATTTTCACATTTTACACAGGCTATAAGTCTTTATGATAGCAGAAAGCTTCGTCTTTCTGCCACAGAGAAACTGGTGGATTTGAACTGCTGACCTTGTGGTTAGCAGTATTGTGCTTATCCTACCTCACCACCAGGTCTCCTATATTCATGGCAAAGGAGGTCAATTAGCCACATTTTCTATTCCTGACTCTCCTTTTCTCTTTGTTGCTCCAGGTGAATAGAGACCAACTGTTGTGCCTTGGATGGCCACTTGCAAGCTTTAAGACCCTAGACATTGTGCAGTGAACTAGAAGGTAGAACAGCAGTACTAAATATATTAGGCCAATTAACTGTGATGTCTCATGAAATTGTGACCCTAAATCACCAAACCAAGAAAATAAATCCTGTGAAGTTTTTGGTTGTACATAAGCATCCTTGGCAGATACTCTTTGTTGTTGTTGTTGTTGTTGTTGTTGTTTGTCATTGTTAAAAAATATATCTACCACACAACTTTTGCCATTTCAACTTTTTAAACTTGGCATATTGTGGACGTATTTGAGAACCAACACAAGAGCAAATCTTATCTGGTCTTGCCCTATAGAGGGAATGTTTGCCATCTCAACCCTTTTCTAGGTTTGAGGAATACCACATTTTACATGGCAGAATTCACCTTCCTTGATAGAAACTGAAAATGTTATCTATTTCTTCCCCCAGTTTCTCTCACTGCCAAGGCCTACTGTTGTTAGTTGTTATCAGTTGGCACCATGTGTACAGAGTAGAACTGCTCTATAAGGTTTTTGTTTCTTTTCTTTCTTTCTTTAAAAGTTATTACAGAGTAGATCATCAGTTTTACATTCAAACAAATCATATATTTTGCTTCATTCAATAATTGCAATTCCCTTCATGTACCAATGGTTAGCAGTATTTACCTCTATTTACTTTAACATAGGAGTGGGGAGGCTTTTTTCTGCCAAAATTTATAACATTACTCAGGCCTTACAAAATTATCAACTTAAAAATTAGTTTGCTTAAACCACCTTCCAAGACTTAAACTCAAAGGGAACACATGAGCAGTCTTGTAAGCTTGCTGGTGGCTGCCTTGGTCTACTTGTGAGTGGAAGTGAAGGAAAGGCAGCAATGAAGACTTGGGCTGAATTTGACCATGTTCCATAGATACCCACAGACCTTGAGATGAGAGATAGAAGAGGAAGGGCTGGTTGGTCTGAAGTTTAGAGAGACTTGGGAACTCCTGAGACCATGGACACTGACCTAGCCATTGGGGCTAGAGCTGAGAGTGAAGTGGCCAGCTGTTATGCAGTAGGGGGAGGTGTGCAAGAACGCCCAAACTTGCAGATAGTACTCATTTGACCTAGCTTGTATAGCTTGCTGATAAGAACTCGACTAGAGGAAGATAAAGAAGTCAGATACAGAAGCAAGTGCTAAATTGCTACAATTTGATGACCTTGACCTTTGCTTATGGATGTAGTTGCTCAAAATATCAACCAAGAAGGAAGTAGTCTTCATATCACTGATCAAGCCTATCTTCTCAGTACACCGAGTTGATAGGGACGGGCAACTTAGACATTGGCTACCAAAAATGGGGGGCTATAAAGGCACAAAGTGGCTGACTTATAAATTTTCAAGAGTGATGAGGTTAGTAAGGTAGAATCCCCACTGAATAGTTTTCCTCTTGTCTAGATGGTCTGGTGACAGGGGATGGGAGAGAATGGGGATAGGATTCTTTTGATTCAATATTGAGTAATTGTTATCATGACTAATTGTGATTGTCACAACTGTAAAGGTAGAGAATGTATAACAAAAAGGGGGAAGTAGTTAATTTTTCATTCCAGGAACAGAGGACCCTAGGACCATCAAGAGAGAAGAGCTTGAGTGGAACATGGGACACTAACCAGAGAAGCAATGACAACAGAGATGGAGGCAAAGTAGATGGCATAGAGAGATAGAGCTGCTGAAGACTCTACACCTATGGACTGAGAAAGGCAGTGTGCCTGCAGGCAGGAGGCTAACTTGCAAAATGTGCTCTTTGGTCATTTAAATGATTATATATTTCTGTGTATTTTGTGTGCATAAAAAACAAAAAAAGAGGGAATAGAGCTAAATACTGTTAACCCACGGTGCATGGAGGGGATTATAACCATTGTAATGAAACAAAATATGATTGGTTGAGTGCAAGGCTGGTGATGTGCCCTGTAAACTATCACTCAATTCACAGTAAAAGCCTAAAAAAAAAAAATTAGCCTGCTCTATTTGGTCAAAATTTAATTAACTCACACCTTATAAGTTCTGGTGTGGCACTGTAGGTTAATGTGCTGGGCTGCAAAAGTAATTTGAACTGCAAGGTTCGCAGTTCAAACTCACCAGCCCCACCTCAGAAACCCTATACAGGGTAGCTGTGGGGCGGAACCCACTCGATGGCACTTAACAACAACAACGACATCATGGTTGGGAGTCCTGGTGTGGTGCTGCAGGTTAATGTGCTGGACTGCAAGGTCAGTGGTTCAAACTCACCAGCAGCTCCTTGGAAACCCTATACAGGGTCACTTTGGGTTGAAACTGACTTGATGGCACCTAACAACAACAACAACAAATATGATGGTTGGAGCTGCAGTTGCCTTGGCAAGGTCAGACCAATTTGAAATAATTGTTTCAAGGGTCTCATGTTCTCTTACCCTACTTTAACACTTGCACTCCTCCCTCTGTCTCCCACATTCATCTTTCTTGCTAATTTCCCTCTTAGTGTATATTATGGGTTAACATGTTAATCCACGTTATCATGTATCTACTCTCTATCCCATAGGAGCTCTGGTAGTGTAGTGGTTACAAATCAGGCTGTGAACCTCAGGGTCAGCAATTCGAAACTACCAGCTGTTTCGCTGGAGAAAGATGAGGCTTTCTGCTCCCGTAAAAATTTACAGCCTCAGAAACCCTGTACTGGGTCGCTATGAGTCAGAACCGACTCCACGGCACATAACCACCACCACCCTCTATCCCGTGAATAATTTTCCCTCCCACCTCCTCCTGTAACCATCAGCTTTTTACAATATTGGTCTTATACAATATTTGTCCTTTTGTGATTGACTAATTTCACTCAGCATAATGTCCTCTGGGTCCATCCATGTCATGAGGTGTTTTGTAGATATATCGTTCTTCTTCATTGTTGTGTAATATTCCACTGTGTGTTTGTACCCAAGTTTGCTTAACCATTCTTCTGTTGATGGGTATTTAGGTTATCTCCATCTTTTTGAGGTATCTCTTGTAGACAGCATATTGAAGTATCCTGTTTTCTTATACATTTTGCTTTCTGTCTCTTGACTGGTAGATTTAAGTCATTTACATTCTAAGCAATTATCTACGGGTGTGAATTGGTTGCTGTCATTTTGCTGTGCTTTTTTGTGGTGCTGGTGATTTCTTCATTCCACATCACTTCCTGCACTGAGTTCATTTTGTTTGTGGGTTTTCTTTTTATCTTCATTTCTGTTGTGTTAATGTTTACTAAATCTTTCTGATTTTCTTCTTTTTTTAAATTTTGATGTACAGATATATTAATTTTTTAAGGATTATTCTATAGTTTACTGTTTTTTTTCCTTTTTAAAAACAGTCTGTCTTCTCTTGTAATCTACTTGAATTCCTTGCCATTTGGAAGTTCTGTATGTACACTATTCCCTCTTTTTGCTTTGTAGCTTACTTCATGATACATTGTTATCTCTGGTTCCCTATTTTCAGTCTTGTAGGTTTGTTTTAATAAGCACTCAACCTCAAGGTGGGTTTGAACTGCAAGGCTGGCAGTTCAAATTCATTAGCCATTTCTCAGAAACTCTATACAGGGTCACTATGAGTCAGGACTGACTCGATGGCATTTAACAACAACAACACTGGATTAAGTTCTGGATGGTGGTGTCATGTCTGGTAATCCCAGGTTGTTGTCTCCTGTTGTTGGGTCTCTGTCCAAAAGGACATCTGTCTGGTCATTACCAATTCATTTAATTTCTTTTTGTCAGGAAACATCCTAATTTTGCCATTGTCAAATACAATGAGGGACAACTTTGCTGGGTATATGATTCTTGGCTGGCAATTTTTTTTTTCTTCAGAGTTTTGTATATGTCATCCCATGCCTTTTTGCCTATATGGTTTCTGCTGAGAAATCAGAGCTTAGTCTTATTGGTTTTTCTTTGTAGGTGACTTTTCATTTTTCTTGAGCTGCTTTCAGGATTCTTTCCTTGTCTTTGGATTTGGAAAGTTTGATTATGATATGTCTTGGTGACTTTCTTTTGGGATTTATCCTGTTTGGGGTTTGTTCAGTTTCTTGTATGTTTGTCTTCTCATCTTTCATGATGTTAGGGAAGTTTTGTCAACAACTGTTGGATAATTTTTTTATTGTCTCTTCCTGTTCTGGAATTCTAATCACTTGTAAGTTGTTTCTCTTCATAGAATCCCACATAATTCTTAGGAGATGCACAAGAATACCCATACTTGCAGATAGTACCCATTTGACCTGGCTTCAATGGCTGGATGATCAGAACTTGACTAGAGGAAAAAAGAGAAATTTGCTATAATTTGATGAACTTGACCTATGCTTGTGGATGTAGTAGCTCAAAAGAGGAATGAATATTTACAGTGAGGATCATTCCACCTTCTCAGTACACAGGGTTGACAGGGATGGGCAACTAGACATTGGCTACCCAAAATGGGGGGGGGGAGGGCTACAAAGGCACAAAGTGACTGGCTTACAAGTTTTCAAGAGGGAACTTAGTTTCAGAGGGTGCAGGGGAAGGTAGAATCTCCACTGAGTGGCTTCCAACCTGGGTAGCTGGGGCTGGTGAAAGGAGATGGGGATAAGACTCTTGTGGTTCAATAGTGAATAATTGCTATCAGGACTGATTGTGAATGTTGCAAATGTAAAGGTAGATGTTTTGTAACAAAAGGAGGGGAGAGGTTGATCTTGCAGTCCAGGAGGGAAGGACCCTGGGACCATCTAGGGAGAAGAGCGGAGTGCGGGACCCTATCCAGAGAAGCAGTGATGCCAGAGATGGAGGCAGAGATGATGACGTAGAGAGATGGAGCGGCTAGAGACTCTAGACTGAAGGAGGGAGAGGGTCTGTGTGCTGGCAGCCGGAGAGCAGGCTTGCAGGGTATGCCCCTTGGTTGTTTTTTTGTTTTAATGTGAATTATATGATCGTTTACATGGGAGAACTTTAGTTTTACATTCATTCCATCCTATATCATCTCACTGCCATGGTTCCAATCCCCTCCACGCATCATCAACCACCCAAAGGGTATATCCCAGAATCCCGCCCCCTACACTTCTCCCTCCTCCCTCCAGTTTTCGGCCCACAGTCCCTTTCCCTCTCTGGGTCCAAAGTCCCCAGTCGCTTCATCACTCCACGTCATCATCTCTGT
>NW_006408760.1:2356760-2364574 GCF_000296735.1 Chrysochloris asiatica
TTTGATTGTTCCTGTAGCGCTTTTCTGACTTCTTCCTTATTTTTCTCAACTCCATTGTAGAGTGTTTTGAAACATTTTATAATCATTTTTCTGAATTATTTCTCAGGCATTTCCAGGGCCTGCCCTCCTTCCAAAATGGAGTCCAGGTCTACTTCTAGTTCATTTGTCTCAGATATTTTATCTTTTTTCTGGACATGTGCTGATATGGTCATCTGCTTTTGCTTCTTAGACATGTTTAAAGTTTATCTGTGGCCCTTATACTTAAATGAGTATTTATTTTGGTACTTTTTTATGCTTTCTGATTGCTTCCAGGAAGATGTGATCAGGGTGTGGGCTTCCCTTTTCCCTCTTCTTATTGCTTAACGCAGAGTAACTTTCACAGGTGTTGCCTGTTTCCCTGTTATATGACAGCTGGTATTGGTTCTTGCCTGGGTTTTGGTATTTTATAAGGTATGATTGTAGCTTGGCTTTTAGGCAGTGGTTGCTGACTCTTCTCGTGTAATATAGGGGGACAAAGAGTTCTCCAAAAGCAGAAGGGAGGCTGTGTAGCAGCCAAACAACAGCAGTTGGGTAAAAAACAAAAACAAAATCAGAATCAGAAGCAAAAACAAAAATGGGAGAAAGAGGAAAAATGGAAAGAAAAAATAAAATAAAATAAAATAAAATAAAACCAGAAGAAAATAATGCAGCACCAGTGAAAACAAGGCTAAATATAGCAGTCTTTAATCACAAAAAAGCAAGAGTGGCGTGGAGAAGAAAAAGAGGAAGAAGAAAGAAAAAAGAAGAAGAAGAAGAAAAAGCTGTAGCTTAATATAAGTATTTCTTTTATTTCCTAACTCTCTTTCAGTCACCTCTGCCCTCCTCTCCCTACTGTTAGGTACTGTCGAGTCAATTCCGACCCATAGTGACCCTGTATAGGGGCTCTGAGGAATGGCTGGTGAGCCCGAACCACCGACCCTGCAGTTCAAAAGGCTTTGCAGTGTGGCACCTCAACCCACAGTGCTATTCCGGGACTCCTCTCAAACCAGTGAAAAAGAAAAAAAGAAGAAAAAAAAAAGTAAATCAAATAGGACACACATCCGCGTCTCCCGTATAGGGTTTCTGCGGAGTGGCTGGTTAGCTTGAACCACTGACCTTGCAGTTCGAAAGGCTATGCAGTGGTGCCTTAACCCACGGTGCACTCAAACCACTGAGAAAAAGCCGACCAAGTAGTCCGCACCTCAGCGTCTCCGGTATAGGTTTCCGCGGAGCAGCTGGTTAGCTTGAACCACTGACCTTGCAGTTCAAAAGGCTTTACAGTGGCGCTTTAACCCACAGCGCTATGCCGGGATGCCTCTCAAACCTGCGAAAAAAAAAGCCAACCAAATAGAATGCACATCCGCTTCTCCCGTATAGGGTTTCTGAGGACCGGCTGGTGAGCTTGAACCACCGACCTTGCAGTTCAAAAGGCTTTACAGTGTCACCTTAACCTGCCACACTACGCCGGGAAGCCTCTCAAACTCGTGAGAAAAAGCTGACCAAATAGTAAGCACATCCGCGTCTCCCATATAGGGTTTCTGAGGGGTGGCAGGTGAGCTTGAACCACCGACCTTGCAGTTTGAAAGGCTTTACAGTGGCATCTTAACCCACCGTGCTACACTAGGAAGCCTTTCAAACTGTTGTGTAAATGCAGACCAAATAGTAAGCACATCCGTTTCTCCTGTATAGGGTTTCCGAGGAGCAGCTGGTGAGCTTGAACCACTGACCTTGTGGTTCAAAAGGATTGGTGGTATGGTGCCTAAACCCACAGTGCTACGCCAGGACCCTTCGGGACTCAGTCCAAAAAGGCCGACCAAATCTGCGTCTCAGCTTGGGCTGAGTGTGTGTGAGTTCCTGGCAGAGGAAACTGCCAGCGGTGAGGGTGGGTCGTGGCCACTAGGCTAAGCCCCTACCTCTATTCACCTGAATGTAGGTGGGCAAACCGTGAGGGCACCTATTACCCTACACCAAAGAAAAAAATAAAGTCGGAACCACACAAAATCGGCAGAGTGTATTGTGGACCTTTTTTTTCTCTTTCTTTTCCAAGGTTCCCGCGGCATGCCTCCTCCACGTCTCTGCGGCTCCTATTTCCTCTGGCCGCCTGGATTCACCCAGGATGTGGGCTCAGGCCTCCGTGCCTGGCCGGTAGATCCAAAAGTACACGATTTCCCACCTCAGCTCCAAATTCCACAGGCTATAAGCCCTCAAACCTTTAAACTATTCCTATCTCTGTGGGTCCAAGCCTTGGAGCCCCGTCCTGCCTCTTTCTTGCCTGGAATTCCAAATTTTTGCTGATGGTGACCTTCACTACACCTTCACCCTAGCTGCCATCAAGCCCCGCCTCCCCTGCCCCTTGGTTGTTTGAACGGTTGTATATTCCTGAGTGCTTCGGTGTACATCCAGAAAGAAACAGAGGGAATGGAAGCAAACGCTGTTGAATGATGATGCATGGACGGGATTGTAATCATTGCAATGAAACCAAATATGATAGGATGACTGTAAAGCTGATGCTTTTGATGCTTTCCCATGCAAACTATCACTCAATTCACAATAAGAGCTTTTTAAAAAAAAGAAGGTAAGAATCCTGAGAGCAGCTCAGGAAAAATGAAAAGTTACCTACAAAGGAGAACTATTAAGACTAAATTCTGATTTCTCAGCAGAAACCATGCAGGCAAGAAGATAATGGAATGGCATAAAAAAATTCTTAAAGAAACAAGTTGCCAGTCAAGAACCATATATCTACCAAAACTGTCCATCAAATATGATGGCAAAATTAGGTCATTTCAGACAAGGAGAAATTAAAAGAATTTGTAAAAACCAGACCAACTAAAGGAAGAGAATACCAGAAAGATGTTTACCTGTACTTTATTGACCATAACAATCTATGGATAATATTGCAAAGTGTGGGTATTCCAGAACATTTAATTGTGCTCATGAGGAACATATTTTCTTGAACAGAGAACCAATAATAGCAGACAATAGCCTAGACTTAATCCAGATATGCAGATTGTACAAAGTAAAACACACCTGTAAGTCTGAAAACAGAGAACCAGAAATACAGCTGCAACAACAACAAAAACATAAAGTGAAAAAGAGGGAATAATGTAGCTACAGAACTTCCCAAATAAAGAGGAAGTCAAATAGATTTCAAGGAAAAAAAAAAAACTTAAAATAAACCTAACTATAATCCTAAAAATTAAACCAAACCTTAATCCTAGCCCTAGCCCAACGCTTACCTTTAACACGACTAATTCTAACCATAATTCTAACAATTAAGGTGGTTCTAGATATGACACTGTGGGTTACTGTGCTGGACTACAAGGTAGGTCTGAACAGAAAGGTTGGTGGTTCGAGTTCACCAGCTGCTCCTGAGAAACCCTATACAGGGTCTCTATGAGTCAGAATTGACTCGACAGCACTAAACAACAATAGGCCTAGCTTAGACTTAGCCGTAGTCTGAAACCTAACCCTCAGTCCTTACTCCTACCCACCACCACCCCCTAAATTAAATTTATAAAAAAAAAAAAAAATCAAAGGATAGATTGCAATAGGCTAATCTGCTGAGAAGAACTCTTTAAAGTGTTCAAGAGCAAAGATATCAGTTTGAGGAGTACGGTGCTCCTGACCCAGGTCATGGTACTTTCAGTTACCTCATATGTATGTGAAAGTTGAGCAATGAATAAGGAAGACTGTAGAAGAATCGATGCATTTGAGTTATGATGTTAGTGAAGAGTATTGGTAGTACCACGGACTGCCAGAAAGGAGTTACAAATCGGGCTGCTAATCTCACGGTCAGCAGTTCAAAACGACCAGCTGTTCTGTGGGAGAAAGATGAGGCTTTCTGCTCCCATAAAGATTTACAGCCTCAGAAGCCCTGTACAGGGTTGCTATGAGTTGGAACCGACTCCATGGCACATCACAACAACATCAACAATGGACTGCCAGAAGAACAAACAAATTTGTCTTGGTACAGCCAGAGTGCTCCTTAGAAACTTCGTCTCTCATACTTCAGACATATTATCAGGAGGGACCAGTGTTTGGAAAAGGACATCATATTTGGAAAAGTGGAAGGTCAATGCAAAAGAGGAAGACTCCCCAACAAGATGGATTGACATAGTGGCAACAACAATGGGCTCAAACATAGCAATTGTGAGGATGGCACAGGACCAGACAGTGTTTCATTTTGTTGTGCATAGAGTCTCTATGAGTTAGATTCGACCTGAGAGCACCTAACAACAACAGAGCCCTGGTGTGACGCTGTGGGTTAATGTGCTGGATTGCAATTGTAAATTGCAAATGTGTTGGTTTGAATTGTAAGGTTGGTGGTTCAAGCTCCACTCCTCAGAAACCCTATATTGGGTCACTATGAGTCGGTACCAACTTGAGGGCATTTAACAACAACTACAACAACAACCGGTAGCGTAGTGGTTACCAATTGGGCTGCGAACTGCAAGGTCAGTAGTTCGAAACTACCACCTGTTCTGCAGTAGAAAGATGAGGCTTTCTGCTCCCGTAAAGATTTACAGCCTCAGAAACCCTGTACAGGGTTGCTATGAGTTGGAACCGACGCCACGGCACATAACAACAACAACAACAACTTTTGAAAACTCTGACTGATAGGATGACGTGTCCTGCAGCACCAGGCTCCTGCCAACCTCTCCTTACCTGGTGGTTCACTCCCTGTCTTTCAAGGTGTCCAACATGTGGTGCTGTGGGTCAATGCGCTGGACTGCAAAGTCAGCTTGTACTGTAAAGTTGACAGTTCAAGCTCACCAGTTGCTCCTCAGAAACCCTTTGCAGGGTTGTTATGGGTCAGAACTGACTCAGTGGCACTTAAAATATTGTCTTGTCCTGCCTCAGAGTTATGGCACATGTTCCCTCTGCCTAGAACATTCCTCTTTCCCTTTTCTCCCTCCTCCTCTGCTGACTAATTCCTTCTCTGTTCAACTTAAATGTCACTTCAATTCCTCCAGGGAGACCTTACCTGCCCTACCTCCAAGTTAAGTTCAGCCCTTGGATGCTGTATGCACAGCAATTTAGTTTCTAACAGTTGATCATAGTTGTAATTAGTCATTGCTGGTGTGGTGCTGTGGATTAATGTGCTGGACTGCAAGGTCGGTTTGAACCAGAAGGTTGGCAGTTCAAGATCACCTTGGAAACCCTATACAGGGTCACTATGAGTCAGAGCTTACTCAACAACAACAACAACAACAACAGATCACTGTAACATAGCATATCAAAGACAGTGGTAGAGAGGAGTACAGAAGGAGGGCAGCCAACTCAGCCATGGGGGTCAGTGATGTCAGAACGAGTGGAAGTCTCCAAGCTAACATGGCAAGCTGCACTCTTTTTAACTATAAGTGACTGAAGCACAATTTAAACTGACTTAAGAAAAAAAGGAATTTATTGGTTCATGTAACTAAATGTCCTGGTCCTGGAGGTATCAACTTAAGATGTGGCTGGATATAATCTCAGCTCTGTTTTCCTGTTATAGCTTCGTTTAATTATGCAGTAGCAAAGATGACTACTAGCAGCTACAGACTTAGGATTCTGATTGCTCAGGCCTGGGTCATAGGAATCAGGGACTGGAGTCATTCCCTCAGAGACATAGGGTTTAGGAATAGAACAGGGATGTTCCATTTCCAAAGGAAGAGTTAAAGAAAAACTGGTCAACAGGCAAGGCAGCATATGTGCTCCCAAACACGAGACCAAATTACAGCCCTCAAAAAGAGGTGTCCTCCTGAACAGAAATTCCTGAGAGAAAGATGAGTTGGTCTTGCGAAGTACAGGCAGTAGGGACGCTATGAAAGAATCAGGAATGTGGTATAGAATCAGGAATGTGGTATAGCTCTGGAGTTAGCTGGATTTGGAGTTGAATCTCTCCACTGCTACTTCTTGGTTTGTAGAAATGCTGAAAGAGTTTGCCCCTCTTTACACCATTTTCTCCTATGAAATGGCATTTTCTGGTTGTCTTAAAGGCTAAGTGAAATATCAAGGACAGGGGCTTGGAAAAGTCACTTCTTCTTTTCCACTGTTGTCATTATTAAATACATAGTTATTAAGGGATCTTAATTGAGTTGAGTGAAGGTTTACAGAACAGATCATCAGTTTCACATTCAACAAATTATACACTGAGTATTGTGGTCACCACCAGCAGCTGTTGAGTCAGTTCTGACTCATGGTCACCCTATTTGTGTTAGACTGCAATTATGCTCTTCAATAGCTTATTTAAAAAAAAACAAAAACACTTATTGTGAATTGAGTGAAGGTGTACAGAGTAGATTATCAGTTTTACATTCAACAAATCGTGTACTTTACTTCATTACAATGATTGGAATCCCTTCTGTGTATCAACAGTTAACAGTATTGATCTTTATTCACTTTAACTCTTGTACTTCTTCATGTGTCTTCAGCCACTTTCATCTTTCCTCTGCCTACTTCCCTTTTGTAAATTATCTGCCTTGTCACTCACTTTAACACGTGGATCATTTTCCTTCCCTTCTTCACCCCCAAAACCATCATAGATTGTTTCTTTTATTAAGAATACTATTTCTTGATTTCCTTTCAAACCCCTGTGCAGCCAATAAGGAAAACTAGACGCCCTCACGGCTCGTTTTTTAAACCAGGCAGTCGGGAAGATGGTAGACATTGGAAGCAGTTGACTATCTTCCAAAATAAAAAGAGGCTCCGGTTGGGAGACACTGGCAAGGAGAAACTTCCATGTTATTACAAGACATCAGTCTGGGTTTCAAGATGCCCAAGGAGGCCATTTGAGGGTACCAATATTGACCAATTGACCTGCAAGGTCAGCTGGTCAAGCTTACCAGCTGCTCCTTGGAAACCCTATACAGAGTCGCTATGGGTTGCAATCCACTCGATGACACTTATCAACAAAAACATTGACCAAAAATGCTCTTTCACTAGTAATGTCTCCATACAAGGGTGTAATCTGTCTGGCTTGTTGACCAAGAGGAAGATGCAGAGGATCATCATCATCCACTGAGACTACCTCCACTATATCCACAAACATAATTGTTTTGAGAAGCGCCACAAGAACTATCAGTGCTCCTGTTCCCTTGTTTCAGGGACGTCCAGATTGGGGACATCATCACAGTGGGCAAGTGCTGGCCACTGAGCAAGACTTTGAGCTTCAGTGTGCTCAAGGTCACCAAGGCACCAAGAAGCAGTTCCAGAAGTTGTGAGACTGCACATTCCCCAAATGAATAAAGCTATTTTTCCCATTAAAAGAAAAAAGAATTTTTTTCTTAACTTTTTACGACATTGGTCTCATACAATATTTAACATTTTGTGATTGACTAATTTCACTCAGCATAATGTCCTCCAGATTCATCCATGTTTTGAAGATTCAACACTCCATAGTATTCCATTGTGTGCATGTACCAAAGTTTGTTTAACCATTCTTCTGTTGAAGGACATTTAGGCTGTCTCCATCTTTTTGATGTGTCTCTTGTACACATAACATTGAAGGATCCAGTTTTTCTTCTTTTTTAACTTTTTATTGTGAATCGTTTACAGAACAGATCGTCAGCTCCACACTCAACAAATCATACGCTTTGTTTCAATGTTACAATGATTGCTGTTATAAATTAACAGTTTTTACCTCTATTTACTTTAATTCTTACACTCCTCCCTGTGTCTTCAGCTACCTTCATCTTTCCTTTGTCAATCTCCCGCTTGTTGTATATTACCTTCTGTTTTGGAAGAAGTGCAGCCAGAGTGCTCCTTGGAGGCCAGGATGGCTAAGCTTCGTCTCTCCTACTTTGGACATATTGTCC
>NW_006408760.1:2364719-2366083 GCF_000296735.1 Chrysochloris asiatica
AGTGAGGTTGGCCCAGGATCGGACATTGTTTCGTTCTGCTGTGCATGGGGTCGCTATGAGTCGGTTCCGACTCGATGGCACCTGACAACAACAACAACATCACCCAAGTTAACATATGTCTGTCCTGGTTATATAGTGGGTTATATGTTGGACTGCTAACCACAAGGTCATCAGTTCAAATTCACTAGCTGCTCCAAGAGAGAACGATAAGACTTTCAGCTCCTATAAAGATTTTTAAAATACTTTTTATTGTGGATTGAGTGACGGTTAACAGGCATCACATTCAACAAAGTTTCAGCTCAATGATTACAATCCCTTCCCTGCCGCAACAGTTATTCTACTACTTCCTTGTGGCTTCCCATTTATATTTTACAAACAAACAAAGCAAAAATATTTGATGTACACATATAAACGAACAATGTATATTCATTTGCAAGCCAGCCTCCTGCCCAAAGGCACACAGCCTTTCTCAGTCCATGGGCCTAGAGACCTTAGCTGCTCTGTCTCTCCATGCCACTGCATCTGCCACCGTCTCTGCTGTCACTCCGTTTCTAGGTAGGGATCTCACGCTTCACTCATGTTCTTCTTTCTTGATGGTCCTGGGATCATCTGGGGATTCTGTTTTCTTATCCATTCTGCAGTCTCTATCTCTTGACTGGTGTATTTAAAAATCCATTTACATTCAGTGTAATTATTTATAAATATGAATTGATTGCTGTGATTTTGCTGTGTGTGTGTGGTACTACTGATTTCTTTGTACTACATATTTTTCTATTCTGTGTTCATTTTGCTTGTGGATTTTCGTTTCATTTTCATTTCTGTTGTGTTAATGTGTACTAAATCTTTCGGATTTTCTCCTTTTTAAAATTTTACTATGTAGGTGTATAAATTTTTCTCCTTTTTAAACCAGTCTGTTTTATCTTGAAATCTACTTGACTTCCTTGCCACTTGTCTGTATCTATACTTTTTTTTTTTTTGCTTTATAGTTGACTTTATTATTAATTGATATCTCTAGTTCCCTATTTTCAGTCTTGTTAGTTGGTTTTCTTTTAAATATTTCTATATCTGGATTGAGTCTGAGGGGTGGTGTCATGTCTGTTAATCTCAGATTATTGTCAGCTGTTGTTGGTTCTCAGTGCAAAGATCACATTTTAGCACTTTTTTTTTTTTAATGTTTTATTGTGAATTATAGATGATAGTTTACATGGGAGGACCTCAGTTCCACATTCATTCCATCTCACATCATCCCACTGCCATGGTTCCAATCCCCTCCATGCATCATCAACCACCCAAAGGGTATATCCCAGAAACCCGCCCCCTACACGTCCCCCTCCTCCCCCCAGTTTTCGGCCCACAGTCCCTTT
>NW_006408760.1:2367393-2381072 GCF_000296735.1 Chrysochloris asiatica
CCCCATTCCAACCATGACTCAATCCCTGTATCTCAGAGTTAGCACTTTTTGTAAAGTTGGTCTGGTCATTACAAATTCCTTTAGTTTCTGCTTATCAGGTAATGCCCTAGTTTTGCCACTGTATTTGAAGGATGGCTTTGCTGGGCATGTGATTCTTGGTTGGCAATTTTTTTCTTTGAGTTTTGTATGTATCATTCCATTGCGTTCTTGTCTGCATGGTTTCTGCTGAAATATCTGTTTAGTCTTATTGGTTCTCCTTTGTAGGTAATGTTTTGTTTTTCTCGAGCTGTTCTCAGGTTTCTTTACTTGTCTTTGGCTTTGGAAAGTTTAATTATGGTATGTCCTAGTGTTGTTGTTGTTAAGTGCTATCAAGTTTGTTCCAACTCATACAGACCCTGTGTAGAGCTTTAGAGGAATGGCTGGTGGGTTTGAACTAGCACCTTGCAGTTCAAATTGACTTTGTGACTTAGTAAAACTGAATGTCTACAGGCAGGAGACTGGCTTGCAGAATGTGTCCTTTGGGCATTCACAGATTGGCTAAAAGAGCTTTGTAACGCTTGTCTGACCAGGGCAGAGGCCAAGGTGGCCGTATGGCTTAGCGGCCTAAGTCAAGAGTGAGGTGTGCCTGCAGTATGGTAGACTGTGTGTTCCTAGCTGGAGAAGTAATACATCCTGAGTTTTTCTAATCCCGAGTTGTACCCTGTTCATTTCCCTAAAAATACCCCATAATCATGAGTATTGTTATGAACTCTGTGTGGCCTTTGCAATGGATTGTCAAATCCAGATATGAAGCAGAGAGTGCTGTGGGAGGGATGGTTGGTGTCAGAACAGGCTAAAGAAAGGTGTAGGGTGGAGGCATATCTGACTTCCACGTCATAGGAATCATTCTTGGACTGAATTTTTAAGTTTGATTCTTTTTTCCCCTTGTGAAGCCAGGGGAAATCAGACATAGCCTCCACACAGTTTTTACGCTTTGTGATTTTTTTTTGCAATCTATCCTGTTTGGACTTTATTCAGCCTCTTGTATGCATATTTTCTCATCTTTCATGATGTTAGGAAAGTTTTCCAACAACTCTTTGATAATGTTCTGGTTTTTAGTGTCTTTTCTTGTTATGGAATTTCAATCACTTGTAAGTTGTTCTTCTTCATAGTGTCCCACATAACTCTTAGGCTTTCTTTGGATTTTTTCAGGGGTGGCAGGAAAGACTCTAATGTCTCTATTTGGGGTGTTCAGAATGTTCAGCAAGGAGAGTGGTGGTGTAGAACTCATAAGTATTTCAGGGACTTCTGGAAAACTGGTGGACTAGGCAGACACACTACACAGACCCTCTACCAAAAAGATATGAGAGACCAAATAAAACAGAGAGCTGACAATGTACTTAAGAAGAAAGTTTAGAGAAGTGGATGGAGTGCTTTTTGGGAGGAAAGTCTGAGTAGGGACAGCAAGAGGGAAACTGACTGGTGAACAGCTGGTAAGACAGGCTCACCCATTTTGTGGGCAGCTTTGGCAGTGGAGGGAGGCCTGGCAGAGTATATTTGTGTGGGTGATGGGAAAGGTGTAATTTATTCGTTTTCCCCACACTGCCCTGCTGGCCAATGTGTGACCAGCTCCTACCTTCATCTTTTCCCAGCACAGACCCTGCTCTTGGGGAATTTGGAACTATGTGGTTGGGCGGTGGGGGCTGGCTGTGCTGTTTTGGTGTCTGGATTCAGGTGAGCTGGGCTCTAGATCTACAAAACCCAAGCCACCAGACCAGCATTAAACCAATAACACTGCCCCCAGATGCCTTGTGGTTCTAACAGACACTGAAGCCAGCCGCATCAAGGACCCCCAGGAACTACATCGGGATTGAGTGCACTGAACATAGATAACACCAAGGCCAACAGGAGCTCCGTCTAGGGACAGGAGCTCTGTTATTGCATCCCTTCCACAACTACTTTATGAACTCCTTGAATTGCAGGAGTCCTCCAGAAAATTTTTCCTTCCAGGTCCAACAACTGCACTGTTTGTTTTTACAAATATGACAACCCCACAGTGCCCCAGAGACAACAGATAATTTTAGCTCACAAGAATAAATAAGAGAAAATGCTTCAAACAAATGATCAACATACAGAGACAGAAAACATTTCTGAGGGGAAAAACCATAATGGAACTAACTGAAAAATAATTCAAAATAATATTTCGGTGCCTTCAAAGCATTGACAGAAAGATTGAGGAAAGCAAGGAGAACAGAGAAAAAACTTTAGAAGAACTCAGGAAAACATTACAAGAACAAATAGACAAATGTAAACTTTGAAACAATACAAACCTGCCATTAGAAAACCAGATGATTATTACTAAGATTTCAGAAATGGCCAATACATTGAAAGGGTGAAGAAGAAGATTCAAAGCAATGGAAGTGCAAATTAGTGAGGCTGAAGATCAATATCTCAGTACTATTGTGCTAGAACAATCAGAAAAAAGAATGAAAAAAAAAATCTGAAAAAATCTAAGAGTTATATGGGACGTCATGAAAAGGAACAACTTACTGGAATTCCAGAATAGGAAGAGACAGTAATTTTCCCTCTTCCTCCCCTCTGCCCCATAATCATCATAGATTGTTTCCTTTATCAAGAAAACTTAAAAACAACAACTTTTTACAACATTGGTCTCATACAATATTTGTCCTTTTGTGATGCATAATGTCCTTCAGCTTCAATCATGTTGTGAGGTGTTTCACAGGTTCAGCATTATTCTTCAACATTTTGTAGTACTCCATTGTAGATACCACAGTTGAACCATTCTTCTGTTGATGGGCATTTAGACTGTCTCCATCTTCTTTTTATGTCTTTTGTAGACAGCATGTTGAAAAATTCTGTTTTCTTATCCATTCTGCTCTTTATGTCTCTTGACTGGTACATTTAATCCATTTACATTCAGTGTAATTATCAATGGTCTGAATTGATTGCTGTCATTTTTTTGGTGTGTGTGTTTGTGTGCTATTGCTGTATTCTTTGTTACACATAATTTTCTATGCTGAGTTCACTTTGTGGGTTTTCTTTTCATTTTCATTTGTTAATGTTTCCAAATTTTTTTTTGTAAGCTGACATTTCTGTTTTCTCCAAGACATTGTGGCGGTGTATTTATATTTAGTTGATGATGTATATTGGTGTATTCTCAGGCATTTACCACTTGTCTCCTGGTGGATATGTTAGAGACTGGAAGTGTGAATGCAGATCTCTGTTCACTATTTGTGTAGTGTAGTGCAGGGCAGGGTCACATGCTTCTAGAAGCAGGGGCACTATGCTGGACTTCAGGGTGTAGGGAAGGGGAAGGGCTGCTGGGTTGGTGAGGGTGGGGACTAGTCATGCTCCCAGCTTCTAGGAGGGCATGGGATACAGGGAGGACTGCACCCCTTTGCCACCAACCTCTAGCTTCATCTTGTGCCTGTAGGCCAGTGTGCTGCTCACAGAAGCTCAAGATGGCTGTACCATGCCACACCAGCCCACAGTTTGCCTGTTTATCTTACTCTTCCAGTTGACACTCAATCCACCTCTCTGTCCTATCCTCTGATGCTCAGGTTCCAGGATCACCATCTGTATCTTTTTCACTAAGTCTCCCATGTATTAGTTGTAGAAGGTTGGCTCAGTGCATGTGCCTACTCCACTGTCTTGCTCTAGAAGTGTCCATTATTTTTAATCCTATTTTTCTACGGCTTTTTGAAGTCCCCTCATATTACATCCCAAGCACTTGCTTTGTATTCATGCATGATCCTATTTTATCTCCTTCCTGTGTGTCATCAGCTACAGTTTTGAGAGGCTAGGGAAAAGCTAGAGTTTCCCAGCAATCAATGACCTCTTGCTGAGGCCCAGGGAAAGCCACTCCTGGCCAACATGTTGCTTTTATATAGCATTTATCATGTGTCAGGCACTGTAATGATTCCATAAAGATCAATTCTCTAAATTCTCATAATAGCTCAATACCCCACTGCTGTTGACTTGATGCTGACTCATAGTGACCCTCTAGGACAGAGCAGAACTGCCCCATTGGGTTTCCAATACTGTAATCATTGTGGAAGCAGACTGCCACATCTGTCTCCAATGGAGCTGCTGGTGATTTCAAATTGCTGACCTTTTGGTTAATAGTGGAGTGCTCAGGTACTAATGTCTCACCTGGAGGCATCAAGCTCACATAGCCCAGCAGTGGCAAAGCTAGGATCTAACCCTGGCTGCCTAGTTCCAAAACCTGGGCATTCTCCAGGTCCAACACCTCCTCAAGACCTTCCCTGGCCACCAGTGCCATGGTAGGGGCTCTCACTGATACTTTCTGTACCGTGGTTCTTGGGCACTGATGTTGGAATTTATCCCAGGCTATAATACAAAGCTGATCTCATAGATGCTCAGCATGAGGGACATTGATTTAAATTCAAGATTCCTGGGTTTAAATTCCTGGATATCACTAGATGGCCAAAATAAAAAAGACTGGTTAACACTAACTGAGAACAAGTGGGACTCTCACACATGGCAGGTGGGAATGTAAATTGGTAGAAGCACTTTGGAAAACCTTTTCGTAGAAGCACTTTGGAAAACCTTTTAGCAGTATCTAGACAAGTAAATGAAGCTGAAGAAAATGAAAACAAGCACAAAGAGCACAGCCTTCGATATGGATTACATCTCAAAGTCAAGAAAACAAAAATCCTCACCACTGGACCAATGAACAACATTCTTATCAATGGAGAAGAGATTGAGGTTGTCAAGGACTTCATTCTTCTTGGATCAACTATCAACACTCACAAAAGCAGCAGTCAAGAGATCAAACGACGTATTGCATTAGGCAAATCTGCTGCACAGGAACTTTTTAAAGTATTGAAGAGCAGAGATGTCAGCTTGAGGACTAAGGTGCGCCTGACCCAGGCCATGGTGTTTTCAATAGCCTCATATGGATGCGAAAGCTGGACAGTGAATAAGGAAGATCGTAGAAGAATTGATGCCTTTGAGTTGTGGTGTTGGAGGAGAATACTGAAAGTGCCATGGACTGCCAAAAGAACCAATAGATCTGTTTTGGAAGAAGTGCAGCCAGAGTGCTCCTTGGAGGCCAGGATGGCTAAGCTTCATCTCTCATACTTTGGACATATTGTCCGGAGGAAACAGTCACTGGAGAAGGATGTCATGCTGGGTAAGGTGGAGGGTCAGAAAAAAAGAGGAAGACCCCTAACGAGATGGATTGGCCAGGTGGCATCATTGATGGACTCAAGTGTGGCAGCGGTAGTGAGGTTGGCCCAGGATCAGACATTGTTTCGTTCTGCTGTGCATGGGGTCGCTATGAGTCGGTTCCGACTCATACCCGTTATTAAATTTATACTGAGTCTCAAAAAGTTGAGAGAGAGATAAAAAAGTATTGGTTAAGAAACCCACTTTTTTTTTTTTTTTTCTTTTGGGGATCCAGCTTTCTTCTTGCTCAATGTTTTTTTCTTCTTTTCTTACAAACTCCTTTGTCTACTGAAACATAAAGCAAAGGAAACATTCAGGCAAAGGGAATTGCACGGACCAAGCTCCATATACTGCCACAGCTACAGCCAGAGATTCAGTCCACAAGTATTCTTCCTCCAGTCTTTAAAAGGAATTCTGGTGTGGTGCTCTAGGACAAACTGCTCAATGTGTCTTACGTGGACTTTTCCCTTTGCTTTAGGAGTACTATAATCCAGGCTTCAAATCAGAGCATAGCTTCCGCTTCTCTCTTGCCACAATGACTGGTGTGGGGATGGGAATAGGATCAAACTAAATGAGTCAATCCCAGAAGTTCTGTTGGAATGAGCAGAAAAAAGATGTTCTTTCCACTGTGGCTGCTGATCTGTCAGGTTAAACCTGGAGCTGCCAGTAACCATCTTGTCATCTCTTGGAGACAGCCAGACAGAGGAAAGGCAGAGAGAGATGAAGTTATTCCTGTATCTGGAGTTTTCATAACATAAATGAATCAACTTCCCTCTTTAGTTAACAATTTTGATATGGTTTTCTTATAGGTATAATAAATTATACTTGGAATCTTGGACAAAATTTGAGTGCTATGGCAGGAAGTTTGGAGTAAAAAATAAACATTGAGCTTCATCCTGTTTGGTGGGTGTTATTACTGCCCTTGTCACAAATGGCTTGTGGCTATGAGACCATGGCCCTGCTGGGGCTGGGGAGGTTGGCCTCAGACTCTATTGGAAGGCCTCTAAACCTAGTCTGGAAAGGGCTCTGGCTGAGGAATCTAAAGAACTGATTCCATTCTCCATTCCTTGTGGAGACACATTGTACAAATTACTACAGCTCTTGAGCCTGCATGTTTCTCTATAAAAATATGAGTATAACCCAGCTTAAAAGGTTGACATGCAGATCCAGTGACATAAGTGTCAAAATGATAGTTTCTCAACTTCTTCAGCTGTTTCCTACCCTTGGCCAAATTAGTACCTACATCCTAGGAACTCCCGCAGGGCCCTGTATATGCAATCCTCTGACCCATTGTTATAGTGATCTTTAGCTGTATATATGAGCTCTCCAAAACATGGTCAATTGGCATAACAGTCCACAAAGACAATGCTCTACATTCTACTTTGGTGAGTTATGGACTGGGGTCTTTAGAGCTCATGAGCAGCCAGCCATTCTCCTGTCTGGAGGAAGAAGAGTGATGAAAATTGAAACTGCTTGGAAACAGTCCAATGAGCTAATAATGGACCATGTGAACATCAGTCTCCATGATCTTGAGACCAGAACTAGATGGCACACGGTTACCACTGCCAACTGAATTGACAGGGATCACATTAGAAGGTCCTGGATAGAATGGGACAAAATATGGAACACAACTCAGAATCATAAAAAAGATCAGGCTTACTGGTCAGATAGAGACTGGTGGAATCCTTAAACTAGGCCTCATGGTCACTCATTGGATCTGGATCTGAACTCACCCCTGTGGTTCAATTTTCAGCCAAGTAATAGACAGGTATATAGATCAGACAACAGAATTAATGAGTTACGCACACCATAGAATGGTCAACTATTTGCGCTCAAATGGGCGGCGTTTATCCAAGGAGAAAATGCAGAAAGGTTGGCAAGGACTGGAAACAAGAAACATGGGAGGAAGTGGAATAAGTGATGTTACATTGAGGGGACTGCCATCACTGAGATGAAGTTGAGTGCAGGGTTTGCTGATAATTTGCTCTGTAAACCTCCCTCAATTCACAATAAAAAGTCAGGTCAGAATGTTCATTTCTGCCTTACCATTCTCAGAACTGTCTGGGCACATAGGTGACAAGGAATCCTGAGTCCAGATTAAGAGGTCCCGCAGGCCAAAGGCTCATCGTGGTCTGGTGCTTACTCACCCCCGCTGCCCTTCACTTCTTTGCCTGGAACATGGACATCCTTGGTAAAGGTAGAGGGACCCTGGGGAATGTTTGAGGCTGTTTGTACTGGAGAGGTTGAGAACAAAGGACCCACCCTGGGACCATGTGGGTCCCTTCCCAGCTGGTATTCAGGCACAGTGTGCAGAGTGGAAAATGGAGCTGAGGCTGCCCAGGTACCCATCTGATTTGACTGTCTGCAACGAAGGCTGAAAGGGGGCCCTTGAAGCTATCAGATTCACTCCTTTACCAGCACATTTCTGGCCCATTGAAAAGGATCTTTTCACTACCAGGCTTCTGATAAGTCTCATGGAACAAATCTCTGTGTAGGAGGTAAGCAGGAAAAGGCCACCTCTGCTCATGTACTCTCACTCATTCATTCTACAAATACTTCATGACACCCTATCCTGGGCATTGGGGTGCAGTCGAGCTAGGCTGGAGAAAGCCACACAGGATGCAGCCTTCACACTGGTCTCCTATCTCTTTTCCTGTTCCCCTGCATTCCTTCTCCACACAGTAGTTAGTGATCCTTGCTAAACAGCTGATCCCTAGCTTAACTCCTCCTGAAGTGTCCTTGAGGTCCTATGCAGTAGGGAGAGGTGGCTGAATGGATAAGGTTGTTTTGAATTTGGGGTATCTGGTCGATTTCTGGCTGTCTCTGTCACAATTCCCAAGATTAGTCCAGAGGGCACTGGAAGTTTGAGTGGTGTGGGGGCGGATGGGTCAAAACAGACACACTAGATCTATGGTAATATGACTCCCAACCCCAGGTCTGTTAAGCTGCAGGCTGCTCATAGGAGAAATTCTTTATTTGGATGCTTCAGTGACCAAGAAGCACAGCATAAGCACACACACACCCACACGCAATATGTGAAGGCATTTCACAGGCAAAAGGATAGAAAGTGGGGGAGGAGGCTACAAAAGCAGCTAGGGGCTTTTTTGACCCTATTAAGAGGGGCCTCTGATGGAGAACTCCCTAGAATTTTTTCTGGAAACTCCCAGTGAAGCCTCAGGCCATAAACACAGCAGAGGTAAAGGAATCTAGATTTGGGCCCGGAAATACACGTCCTCACTGCAGAAATCTGCATCAGCTTTCTGTTCCTTTCCCGGGGGGTCCCATTGGCCTTCCTGGTACCCAGAAATCTCCAGGTGGGTGACAGGGAAAGATTAGCACCACAGCTCCTGGAAGGGGGATTTGCTGCACATGGGAAGGAGCAGGCCAGTGGGGCCCAAGGCAGCAGTGAACCTCTAGGCTGGCTGGCATGAGGCAGTTTGCCCTTAAGGGCACAGAACACATGGAAACTTGCATGTGGGAGATTGCCCACTTGTCCCTGGATCAGAGCACTGCTGATGGAGCAAGAGAAGGTCCCCATTGGAGTGTCACATGAGCTCATGGGTACTGCGGTCTTCTCTGGCTCCTGCCTGCCCCCAGCTGCTGCAGCTCTTTAGCACCATTCAGGAACTGTGGAGAAGGAATAGGAGAGACAGCAGTGCTCTGCCAAAACCATCACTGCTCTGGTAGGAGACTACTCAGTAGACAGAAACCTACACAAATGGCCAACATCTGGTCCCAGACTCAAGGAAGCCCACCTTTTGTGGAGGAGGGGGAGTATTATATCAGTTCCAAACTACCAAGTGGCAGCTGTTTCTTCTATCTGCAATTTCCCACCCTGAACAGTCTGGCATGGATGTTCTAGGTTTCCCTGGAGATGACTAGAGCCCAGGGAGAGCTTAGGTCTTTAGCTGTAGACATTGATCCAAAACTGACCATCAGAGTAAAGATAGGCCATGGGGCCTTGGAACATATAGTCCAGAAGGCTGTGGGAGGAAGGTCATCCTTCTATATATCACCCAATGAGACCCCAAATCTTCTCAAAACTTGGCCTGATCTACAGGGGCTTTCGCCAAATGGAGGAACAAGAATGGGGGGCAAACTGGGATGGATTGCAATTGCCTGGACCAATCAAAGGTTGCAGTGGCCCAAGCCTGCCTTAGATATATGTACTCTCCAGTGTCAGAAAGGAGGAAAAGGGAGCCAACGGCTGACAAGTCACGGGATGCTGGCTCATGGCTGGTTCAACTCAGGAGGCTGGGCAGAAGCATCTTTAGTTTTCAAAGGTGGTGGAGTCTTTCTGAATGGATTGCCCTTGCATTGGAATCTGGCCCAGGGGTGATGCCATTACTTTTGGTGACCTGTAATTTGAGAAGGAACAAAGGGTCAGTTTGTGGTGTGATTTTGAAGGTGTTTTAAGTAGCTTATTCTAATGATACTATGCTTTTCCAGAACTGGGAGCTCTCCTTTACTGAAATCCATTACATGCTAGGCATAATGCTGGGTGCTTTGCTTCTTTCATCTTATCTCATCCTCTCAGCAGTTCTACAAGGTAGGGATTATTAGTACCATCATCTTGGTGGTGGTGATGTGCCATGGAGTCGGTTCCGACTCATAGCAACCCTGTATAGGGTTTCTGAGGCTGTAAATCTTTATGGGAGCTGAAAGCCTCATCTATCTCCCACGGAGCAACTGGTAGATTTGAACTGCTGACCTTGTGGTTAGCATCTCAGCTTGTAATCCACTACACTACCAGAGCTCCTCATCTTACATATACGGAAACTAAAGTTCAGAAGTTTATGTGAGTTGCCCAAAGTCAGTCTTGAAGTAGTAGATTCACGACTGCAGCCTATGTCTTTCCACTATACTAAAATCATTTACACTGAGGCCACATGACCTAGATGCTGCCCACCTCACCAAGCTCTTCGGGTACCACTTTCCTCTCACACCCAACCTACAACGTCTCTCCTGCTGCTCTTTATTCCAATCTCTGGCACCTCCCGTTACAGGTCAGGATCTGCCTCTACCACCAGAGGGAGGATCCTAAGGATTGGGGACATATAATATCAGTCTTGATTCCTACTATAGTGCCAGTACTTAGAACAGGTCATGGCACATAAAAGGTCCTCAATAAATACATGTTGAATCACTGAAAGCTTATCTCTAATCGCTTCCTTTACTGATGCTAGATATTTTATATATATAGAATAGCCTAGGAAACCAGAACCTGTCAGAGAAAGAAAAGTCAAGTATTTTCCACTAATAGAGAGTGATAGATAAGTGATAAGATTGTACCCTGTCAAAGGTGAGGATTACTTGTTCTTAGAAAAATTTGTGAGACCTGGAAAAACAAGGCAGTTCTAGCAAGTTCTGGCTCTCAGAGGTCTCAGTGTATCTCTAAGGGTCATATTAGCCTGTAAGGGGAAGCTAGTTAGTTCCATTTAGTAGTGGCAATGCAAAATGGAATGGACTTTGGAGTTAAACAGTCTTGAATCCTCTAGATCTAACTGTGTGACTTTGGACAAGTTACTTCTTCCTGACATTAGGTTTCTCTGGATTGTACTACAGGGGTCTGAATTCAGAGGTGCTGTTGAGAATTAAATGAGATAAAATTAGGTACTCAATAAATAGCAACTATTATTACTACAGGAGCATGGTGGCTCCACACGATAAGCACTGGACTGCGAGCCACAAGGTCCAAGGTTGGAGCCTGCCAGCTACTCCATGGAAGAAAAATGAGGCTTTCTGCTCCCACAGATTTAAGGCCTCAGAAATCCTATTCAAGGGTCAATATGAGTTGGAAGCAACTCTACAGAACTTCATGACAATTATCACTACAGCAGAGAAATAAGAGGCTCTGAGAGATTCACTGACTTACCCAAGGTCAGATAGTTGGAAAGTGGTAGAAAGAGAGAATTTAAAAACACTAGTATTTTTAAGTCGTGGTGGCACCAGGGCAGTACCAGGAGTGACCCAGGTGCTGGTGTTCTGGTTGGCTCCAGATACTCTTCAGAAATTGCTATCAGCCAGGTCTCAAGGAGGTATACTGAAATATTGTGAGTCCCAGGCTGGGTTGCTGGCATTTGTCTCAAGTCTATACCTAACATAAGCCTTAAGTCCTTCCCCACAGCCATCAATTAAAAACATATCCACAAGTAAAGAGAAAGTCTGCTACAGTGTGGGAAAGGGGACTCCATGCAGAGTAGAGGGGACCAAGAATATTTTTGGATCCAACACTCTACTTCTACTATCTTTAACTCATTTGGCTCATTGAGCAATGCAGACTCAAACATCAAAGTCAAAGCAATCATTTCAGCAGATCTGTCTGCTTGAAACTCAAGTTTCCTCATCTATAAAATGGGGCTAATTCTGGTCTCAGAAGGTTATGTTGTAAAGAATAAACAAGGTGATTCACAACATTTGGCCCACTGTTCACACTATACATTTCCCTCCTGAGGACCGAATTCCATGGGGAATCCTCCTAGCCATCCCTCTCCTCTTCCTCACATGGTACCACAAGCCCTTCTCAGCATGACGCCAGGGAAGAGCCTAACTGTGGAGTCAGGAAGCTTCTGTGTGAATCATGGCTCTGCCTCATGACGTCACTTTAAATGATGGTTGCCTATATCTGAACAATGGGGATAAGAATCCTTCCTTCCAGGGCTGTTGTGAGGATTACCTGAGAGAATTTGCTTGACATGTGGCCTCCAACAGAATAGGAGCTCAGTGAATATTAGTCATTTTCAGAATTATCAGCAGCTGTAAGACCTGTTTCCTTTACAAGCACTTAATCACAATCCATAATTACTAGTTGTTTGCTTACTTACTGTCTGTCTACCATCAGAATGTAAGGTCATGATAGCAGGGATTGGGTCTATCTTGGTCATCACTCAGAAAGTGTGAATAAATGTTTGATTGGTGAAAGAAAGAACCTGGTCACATCTGGAAATTGTCTATAGAGGGAGCTCCTGTCACAATATTAATGGCAGCAGAGACAAGTCTTCTGGCCAGTGAAAAATGTTTCTCTACGCAGGCTGCTGCTGTTGTCGTTTGTATTACGTGCCATGGAATTGGTTCCGACTCATAGCAACCTTGTATAGGGTTTTCAACAAGTGGCTGATGCACCTGTTAACTCTTCAGGCTGATTGTTGTTGTTGTTAGGTGCCATCGAGTCGGTGCCAACTCATAGCGACCTTATGCACAGCAGAATGAAACACTGCCTGATCCTGGGCCAACCTCACTATTGTTGCCACGCTTGAGTCCATCGATACTGCCACTTAATCACCCCTGCTGGGGCGGGGGTGGGGGGTGTCTTCCTCTTTTTCTCTGACCCTCCACCTTACCAAGGTCAGGAAATCCAGGCACTCTTACTGTACTGTACTGTTCAGGAAATCTATGCTAAAACTTTCAGCCCAGGAGGTTCTAAGTTTGGGGAGCACCTAATGGGAGAAAACCTTACAAAGGAGATATTTCTTCTGTTAATTGAGAAAAGGCTGCCAAGGTTCCATTTCAGCTGAGGAGAAGCTGGCTTGGTTGGGATTCAGGAGCCCTGTATCAGACCCTTGAATTTCAAAGGATGGTTACTCACTGGTTCTTGTGCTTGAAGCCGCTGACATGAGCTTGGTATTGCTCTATGGAGTTCAGCACTATCTTACATGTCTTGCAGGGGTAGCCCTTCCCGGCTGAAACACACAACAAAATCAAGATGTTTAATTATCCAATAAGCAGAACCTGGAGACTGGGAAGGATAGATGCCCTTCTGAGAACTAATGGGCAGGGCAGGTCAAGGGGTAGCCTGATGAGAATCCATTGCATGCCAATGTGTTCCTTGGGGTTGGGAACCTCCTCATTATCATTCCCTTCTGTACCCCCCCGTCCTAGCTCAGAGCCTAGCCCAGAGTTGGCTAAGTAAAGAACAACAGAACAAAGAAGTGACATTTGGTGTAACTGTCTTCTCCACCTTGACTGTGCTAAGTGCTCTCATTAAGGCTGCCCTTCATTGAGAGGAGTCTCTGGGAAGGTGCCACTCTCCTCGGGCTTGCAATAACAGTAATTAGTGAGAATGCCTGTTATGAAAATCAATCTGTCTTTCTGCTTGGGGGCTCATAGACACCCTGTCTGCCTACCAGAGCTGGACTCCTGGTTCTGCCTTCTTGTGACCGTGGTTAAATCCCATTCCCTCTCTTATCCTTAGCTTTTCTCAACTGCAAACCAATTATATCATAACTTAAAATCATAATACTTACAATACAAAACTGTTATTTTCCAAGTGCTTGATATATGCCATTGGCTTAATATAATTTTTTAAAATGTTTTATTGTGAATTATGTGATAGTTTACATGGGAGAACATTGGTTTTACATTCATTCTATCGTATATCATCTCATTGCCATGGTTACAATCCCCTCCATACAATCCTTGCACCGTGCCCCCCAGGTCTTCAGCACACAGTCGCTCTCCCTCTCTGGATCTAAAGTCTCCAGCTGCTCCAT
>NW_006408760.1:2385526-2393228 GCF_000296735.1 Chrysochloris asiatica
TCTTTCAAAGAACCAGTTTCTTGTCCTGTTGATTGTTTCTATAGTTTTTCTGTTTTCTATCTCATTTATTTCTCCTCTAATCTTTATTATTTCTTTTCTTTTGGTGGCTGTGGTTTCCCTCTGTTGGTCTGTTTCTAATTGTTGTAGATGCTGTGTTAATGTTTTATTTTGGTTCATTCTTCTTTTGGGATGTGTGCATTTATTGCAATAAATTGACCTCTCAGCACCGCTTTTGCCATGTCCCAAAGTTTTTGGTATGTTGTGTTTTCGTTCTAATTTATTTCTAGGAACTTTGTGAATTCACGTTTAATTTCTTCTACTACCCGGTCGTTTTTCAGTAGGGTGTTATTCAGTTTCCATGTATTTGACTTGGTTTCCTTGGTCTTCCTATTGTTGATTTCTAATTTGATAGCATTGTGGTCTGAGAACCAGGAAGCAATTGATTTCTTGCTTCTGCCACAAACTCCCCAGCTGTAAGTCTTCCAACCTTCTAGATATTCTTTTATATGGGTTCAGAGTATTGGGACCATTCCCTGAGCCTTATTGGTCCTGTATTCTGTGTTGTTCTCGGCAGAGCTCGTCACTACATTTCCACCCAATCCGCCATCTTTTTCCAGCTTATATATAATTTTGTGTGGTCTGTATTTAAAACAAAACAAAACCTCCCCCAAACAATCTGATGTCATTGAGTCAATTATGACTTACAGCAACCTAAAGGACAGAGTGGAGTCCTGGTGTGGTGCTGTGGGATAAAGCACTATACTAAAAGATCAGTTTTAACCATAAGGTAGGCAGTTCAAACTCCCCAGCCACTCCTTGAAAACCCTATATAGGGTCACTATGAGTTGGAACTGTCTCGACAGCACTTAACAGCAAAAACATAGAACATACTAGAACTGGCCCATAGGGTGTCCAAGACTAATCTTCATGGAAACAGAAAGTCATATCTCTCTCCCATGGAATGACTAGTTGAATTTGAACTGCCAACTTTTCTGTTAGGAGCTGAGGCACAGTCACATATGCAAGAACATAGAACTAGTATGTGACAAATCCAGGCTTGACTGACTGCAAAGGTTGTACTTATTCTAGCAAGCCAGGCTCTAGTTGTCCAAGAAAGGCCACTACACAATGACTTTCAAAAGTCCTGTGACTCTGACAGCTAACAAATTATCTGCCACCCTAAAGTCTCACAGCTTTGGAACGAAATCAAATCTAGTGAGGTTCAAATCCTAGTTCAATGATGTGTTAGCTATGGAACCACAGGCCAACTACTTTGAGAACTGATTTTCTCATTGGTAAAAGTGAGGCTTCTCTTGGCTACCCAAAATAGGGGGTAGGGTGGTGACTACAAAGGCAAGAAGTGACTGGCTTACAAGATTTCAAGAGGGAGCCTAGTTCCAGACAGGGTGGGGGAAGGTAGAATCTCCACTGAATGGTTTCTAATCTGCTGGAATGGGGCTAATGAAAGGAAATGAGGATAAGACTCTTGTGGTACAATAGTGAATAATTGCTATCAGGACTGACTGTGAGGGTCAGAAATGTAGAGGTAGATGTTTTGTAACAAAAGAAGGTGAGTGATTGATTTTGCAGTCCAGGAGCTGAGGTCCCTAGGACCATCAAATTAGAAGAGTGGAATGCGGGATCCTACCCAGAGAAGCTGTGACACCAGAAATGGAGTCAGAGACGATGACATGAACTGATGGAGTGGCTGGGGACACTGGCTAAACTCATGTAGGGAGAGGGGCTGTGTGCTGACGGCTGGAGGGCAGGCCTGTGGGGTGTACCGTTTGGTTGTTTGATGATGCACAGAGGGGAGGGTAATCATTGAAATGAAATGAAATATGATAGGATGAATGTAAAACCGATGTTCTCCCATGTAAACCCATATAATTCACAATAAAAACTTAAAAAACAAAATCCAAAAGATAATGGTACCATCAAGGGAGAATAGCATGAGCAGAATGTGGTATCCTCTCCAGAGAAGCAGCGACACCAGAGATGGAGGCAGGCAGAGATAAGGACATGGAGAGAGAGAGCAGGTGAGGACTCTAGATTCATGGACAGAGAGAGACTGAGAGCTGGCAGCCAGGAGGCAGGCTTGCAGAATGTGCCCTTTGGTTGTTTAAATGATTATATATTTCTGAATGTTTATGTGAATGATGATGCACTGAGGAGATTGTAATCATTGCAATGTAACGATAATGTAAAACTGACGTTCTCCCATGTAAACTATCACTCAACTCCCAATAAAAAGTTGGAAAAAAAAGCGAGGCTCCTCTGAGACTTAGGTTCCTTATCTATAAAATGGGGTTAATATTAGTATCAACTTCATAAAGAGGTTACTGTAATGATTTAAGTGAATGTATCTGGCATTCACTTAAGCAATAAAAAAAAGATTTCAATAAATGTATGTGGCACGTGAGTGCCTATGACTATATCATTCCACTCTTCTGAGCTCTGTGAGGCAAAGAGGGAGAGGTGGAGGATAGCATTTAAACAGCTTTCCATAGCAGCTTCAGCTACTGAGAACACTGACAATCTCCTCTATTATATAAAAAATTAGCCAATGTTCCCAGATATTTTTGTTTTCCTTGTACTTTCAGGTATTTCCTGGAAACCTACCCAACCCTTAGAAGATTTACGAGAAAGTTATTGTTCTCAGAATTCAAGGTCTTTTTTTAAAATATGTGTGGTTCAACTCCTAACAAGGAAAAAACATCATAATGTGGAAGTGGGACCTGGGATTGGTGTGAGGATGACAACAACTAATGGCTAAGAATCACTGATGCCAGATTTCTGGCAATATGGTGGACTAGGCAGACTCACAATACCCTTTGCAACAGAGATATGAGAGGCATAATTAAACGGACACAGATGTAAATTCTGGTACCCTGAATTTCAGAAGAAAGGGTACAGAGGTGGATGGAATGCTTGCAGGGAGGAGAGGCTGAGCAGAGACAGTGAGAGAGGGATACTGATTGGTGAACGGCTGGCAAAATGCAGCTCTACCATCTTGTGAGTGTAGCTTTGGCAGCAGAGGGAGACCTGACAAAGAAAATTTGCACAGGTGACCAAAAAGTTGTGATCTCTTCTTTTCCCCCATGTTCCCCTGCTGCATAGAAGTGTGGCCAGCTTCTACCCTCATCCACCCCTAATGCAGACCCTGCTCTCTGGGAGTTCAGAATTGCATGGTTGGGAGCTACACCAGTGTCAGGTGAGGCCACTTTGGTGCCTGGATTCAGGTGGGTTTGGCTCCAGACCTACAAAAGCCACAGAGACACCAGACCAGCATTTAACCAGTCACATTGTCCTGTGGTCCTAACAGACACTGAAACCAGTCCCATCAAGGGCCTCCATGAACACCTTCTGGATTGAGTGTACTGAACATACGTAACACTGAAGCAGAGAGGAACACCATCTAGGGTCAGAAACTCTGCTGTCATATCCCTTCCACAGTCACCTTGTGAGCTTGTTGAACTGCAGGAGTTCCCCAGAGATTTCTCCCCTCTGAGTTGCAACAACTGCAATGTTTGTTTTTACAAATATGACAACCCCACAGTGCCCTGGAGATAATGAACAATTTTAGTTCACATGAAGAAACAAGAGAGAATGGCTCAAAAAAATGACCAAGATGCAGAGCCAGAAGACATTTCTGAGGAAGAAAAAGTAATAGAACTAACTGAAAAAGGATACAAAAGAATGAAAATTAGGTACCTTCAAAAGAGCCACAGAAACATCCAGGAAAGAAAGAAAAGCACAATAAGAAGTTTAAAAGAATTCAAGAAAACATTATAAGAATAAACAGACAAAATAAATGCAAATTTTGAAATAATACAAAGTCTGTAATTAAAAACCCAGAAGATTAATACTAAGATCTAAGAAATGACAATACATTGAAAGGGCAAAGGAGTAGATGTGAAGCAATGGAAGCCTGAATTAGTGAGCTTGATGCTCAATCTCTTAATACTAGTATGCTAGAAAAACACTCAGAAAAAAGAATGAAAAAATTCCAAAGAAAGCCTAAGAGTTATGTGGGACACTATGAGGAGGAACAACTTATGGTTACTGGAATTCCAGACAGAAAGAGACAAGCACAGAAAATTGTCGAAGAGTTGTTGGAAGAAAATTTCCCTAACATCATGAAAGATGAGATGGTAAACATACAAGAAGCTGAACAAACCTCAAACAGGGCAGATCCCAAAAGAAAATCACCAAGATATCATAGTCAAACCTTCCAAAATCAAACACAAGGAATGAATGAATCTTGAGGGCAGCTTAGGGAAAACAAAAAGTTAGCTACAAGGAGAACCAATAAGATTAAACTCTGATTTCTCAACAGAAACCATGCAGGTAAGAAGGAAATGGAATAACAAATACAAAACTCTGAAAGAAAAAGATTGCCAGCCAGGAATCATGTACCCAGCAAAGCTGTTCCTAAAATACAATGGTGAAATGATGACATTTCCTGATAAACAGAAATAAAAAAAATTTATAATGACCAGACCAACTTTACAAAAAAATGCTAAAGGGTATTCTCTGGACTGAGAACCAACAACAGCAGAAAACAACCTGAGATTACCAGACATGACATTATCACCAAGAACTCAATCCAGATACAGAAGGATTTACGGTAAAACAAACTAATAAAGCCTGAAAATATGGAACCAGAGATAATGTATAATGAAGTCAATTACAAAGCAAAAAGAGGGAGTAGTGTAGATCCAGAATTTCCAATTGGCAAGGAAGTCAACTTGATTTCAAGACCAAACAAGCTGTTTTAAAGGATAGTTTGGGTGCTGGGGCTGGAGTGGGGCCGTGGGGGATGCAATATACTAGAAGTGGGAGGAGAATGGAACAATGCAGATGGGAGAACAGTTAGGCAGGTTTGCATGAGCTAAATGGGACAGAGGTAAATAATGATGTATGTACACTAGGGCTCTGGCATACAGGGACTGAGGCATGGTTTGAATGGGTAAAAGAGGGGAGATAATGTTAAGATGCTTGGTTGGCTGTCTTTTTTTTTTTTTTTAATGTTTTATTGTGAATAATGTGATAGTTTACATGGGAGAATATTAGTTTTACATTCATCCTATCGTATATCATTTCATTACCATGGTTACAATCCCCTCCATGCATCATCAAACACATCAAACAACCAAAGGGTATACCCTGAAAGCCAGCCTCCCCCACCGGTCATCAGCACACAGCCTCTCTCCCTCTCTGGGTCTAAATTCCCCAACTGCTCCATCTCTCCACGTCATCATTTCTGCCTCCATCTCTAGCATCACTGCTTCTCTGGGTAGGGTCCAGCTCTCCGCTCTTCTCCCTTGATGGTCCCAGGGACCTCTGCTCCTATACTACAAAGTTAATTACTCCCTCATTGCTAAAAACATCTACCTTTACATTTCCAACCCTCACAAGAAGTCCTGATAACAATTATTCACTATTGTATCATAAGAGACCTATCCGCATTTCCTTTCATCAGCCCTGCCTAGACAGATTGGATACTACTCAGTGGAGATTCTGCCTTCCTCCATGCCCTCTGGATCCAGGTTCCCTCTTCAAAGCTTGTAAGCTAGTCACTTCTTGCCTTTGTAGCCCCCTCCCCCTTTGGGCAGCCAGTGTCCAAGTTGCCCATCCCTGTCTAGTCTGTGTATAGAGGGGGTGGGAATGATCCTTGCTGTAAGGATTTGTTCCCTCTTTTCAGCTACTGCATCCATAGGTATAGGTCAAGTTCATCAAATTGTATCAGATTACTCTTTTTTTCCTCTTCTTTCTTCTTCTGGTTGAGCTCTGATCATCCAGTCATTGAAGCCAGGTCAAGTGGATATTATCTGCAAGTGTGGGTGTACCTATGTATATTCCCTCTCTTCTTATCAGCTGGACGCTTCACTCTCCACTCTAGTCCTCTGTGGCTATGTCACTGACTCTGGGCTCAAGAGTCCCCAGGTCTTGCAACACTGCTGGCAACCAGGTCTCCACCTGGGTTCACAGGAGTCTATTAAACATTATAGGGCTTAGCTTGCAGCTTAATTGCTGTTTTTCCCTCACTTCTCCTTATTGGTGAGGAACGTGGTCACCAATCAGAGCGTGTATTCCTATTGTGTCTTAGTCTTGGAAGGGGGTTTGCCCTGAGGGGATCCGACCACTTGCCTTGATGTCTCCTGGGCAAGCAACTTGCTTGTTCTTGTTGTAATCAGTCAGTCTGCCTGTATTGTTTTGTATTTTTCCTGTCGGTCTTTCTTTCAAGAAGTGTCTTCTGTTCTTCTACCCACTCCAGACTGGTCTGCTTGTCCTTTCAAGATGATTCTGGTTGGGGTTCAGGCTTCTACCTATAGTGTAATGTATTGCAGAGGCTCCACAGGACGCCTCCTTCACTGGGCACATTGTAGCCCTGTTTTAGGTATTCCAATCAGTTATAGGCAGAAGGCAGACTTACAAGCTTTCTATGGTGATATTTCTGGCTATTCCTTTCTCTCCCCATCAAGTGTCTATTTTATAATGGTATTCCAGGGAAACCAAGATTCAAAAGACAGCCAAGCATCTTAACATTATTTTCCCCCTTTTGCCCATTCCAAGTATGTCTCAATCCCTGTATCCCAGAGCTCTGTTGTTCCAAGGTTGTGCATACATCATTAGGTTGGCTGTCTTTTGAATGTTGGTTTCCCTTATCTACTATTGTAAAATAGACACTTGAGAGACAGAGAAAGGAAAAGCCAGAAACATCACCATAGAAAACTTGTAAGTCCGTCTTCAGCCTATAACTGATTGGAATACCTAAAATGGGGCTACAACTTACCCAGTGAAGGAGGCTTCCTGTGGAGCCTTTGCATTGCATAAGACCAAAGGTAGACTCCTGATCCTCTTCCAGAACCTTCTGAGGTGGGAAAATTCCACTGAAAGGATAAGCAGACCAGTCTGGAGCGGCTAGAAGAACAGAAAATACTTCTTGAAAGAAGGACCAGCAGGAAAAAAAAAAAAAAAAAACAGTAACAGCAGTCTGATTGACTGCTACAAGAACAAGCAAGTCATTCACCTGACAGCCATAAAGGCACGTGGTCAGGTCCCCTCAGGGAAAACCTCCTTCCAAGACTAGGATTCAAGAGGAATATATGAGCAGGCATGTGGTCTTGCTGTTGCCCACGTTGGTCACCCATAAGGGGAAGGGGGGGAACAGCAATGAAGTTGTGAGCTAAGTCTGACCACGTTCAATAGACTCCTGTCAACCTGGGTTGAGACATGCTTGGCCAGTGTTATGGCGAGAACTGGGGACTCCTGGGCCCAGGGACAAGGACATGGCCACAGAGGACTAGAGCAGAGAATGAAGCGTCCAGATGATATGAAGTGAGGGGAGATGCACAAGAACACCCATAGTTGCAGATAGTACCCATTTGACCTGGCTTTCAATGGCTAGATGACCAGAATTTGACTAGAGGAGGAAAGAAGAGGGAAAAAAGAGTAATCTCCCCCTTCCAAGACTAAGACTCAATGGGAATACATGCTCTGATTGGTGACCGAGAAGGGGAAGTGAGGGAAAAACAGCAATGAAGCTGCAAGCTAAGCCCTACAATGTTCAATAGACTTCTGTGAACCCGGATGGAGACCTGGTTGGCCAGCAGTGTGGCAAATCTTGGGGACTCCTGGACCCAGAGTCAGTGACATAGCCACAGAGCACTAGAGTGGAGAGTAAAGCATCCAGCTG
>NW_006408760.1:2393328-2404273 GCF_000296735.1 Chrysochloris asiatica
AGAAGAAGAAAGAAGAGGAAAAAAAGAGTAATCTGATACAATTTGATGAACTTGACCTATACCTATGGATGCAGTAGCTGAAAAGAGGGAACAAATCCTTATAGCAAGGATCATTCCCACCCCCTCTATACACAGAGTAGACAGGGATGGGCAACGTGGACACTGGATACCCAAAATGGGGAGGGCTACAAAGTCAAGAAGTGACTAGCTTACAAGCTTTGAAGAGGGGACCTAGATCCAGAAGGCGTGAAGAAAGGTAGAATCTCCATTGAGTAGTATCTAATCTGTCTATCCCGGGCTGATAAAAATGAAATGCAGATGGGTCTCTTGTGATACAACAGTGAATAATTGTTATCAGGACTTCCTGTGAGGGTTGGAAATGTAAAGGTAGATGTTTTGTAGCAAGGAGAGGAGTGATTAACTCTTCAGCCTAGGAGCGGAGGTCCCTGGGACCATCAAGGGAGAAGAGCGGAGAGCGGTGATGCCTGAGATGGAGGCCGAAATGATGACGAGGAGAGATGGAGCAGTTGGGGACTTTAGACACAGGGAGAGGGTTTGTGTGCTGACAACCAAGGGGTGGGGGGCAGTCTTGTAGTGTATATCCTTTGGTTGGTTGATGATGCATGGAGGGGATTGTAACCATAGCAATGAAATGATATACAATAGGATGAATGTAAAACTAATATTCTCCCATGTAAACTATCACATAATTCACAAAAAAACATAAAAAAAAACAGAGTAATTTGCTACAATTTGAATAACTTGACCTATGCTTGTGGATGTAGCAGCTCAAAGGAGGGAATGAATCTTTATAGCGAGGATCATTCCCACCCCCTCGGTACACAGGGTTGGGCAACTTAGACATTGGCTACCCAAAATGAGGGGGCTGCAAAGGGAAGAAGTGACTGGCTTACAAGCTTTCAAGAGGGAACCTAGTTCCAGAGAGTGAGGGAGAAGGTAGAATCTCCACTGAGTGGTTTCCAACCTGTCTGGATGGGGCTGGTGAAAGGAGATGGGGATAAGACTCTTGTGGTTCAACTGTAAATAATTGCTATCAGGTCTGTGAGAGTTGCAAATGTAAAGGCAGATGTTTCGTAACAAAAGGAGGGGAGTAATTTACTTTGCAGTCCAGGAGTGGAGGTCCCTGGGACTATCAAGGGAGAAGAGTGGTGTGTGGGACCCTATCCAGAGAAGCAGCAACGCCAGAGATGGAGGCAGAGATGATGATGTGGAGAGACAGAGTGGCTGGGGACTCTGGACTTAGGGAGTGAAAGGGTCTGTGTGTTGAAGGCCAGGGGGCAGACTTGTGGGGTGTACCCTTTGGTTGTTTGATGATACATGCAGGAAATTATCATTGCAATGAAATGAAATAAGATAGGATGAATGTAAAGCTAATGTTCTCCCATGTAAACTATCACATAATTCACAATAAAAAACTTTAAAAAAAAAAAAAAAGCCATGAAAAAACACACACAAAAGAAACAAGCTGTTTTAAGCAGGGGAAAAAATTAACAAATTACAGGGTAACCTCAAAGAAAAATAAAAAGATGAAAATCAGAAAGCTTTAGTAAATGTTATCACAACGGAAATGAAAATGAAAAGAAAACCCATAAACAAAATGAACTCAGCACAGAAAATTTTATGGAACAAAGAATCTAGCAGCATCCCAAAAAGATTCATAGAAAAATGACAACAATCAATTCATATCTATTGATAATTACATTGAATGGATTAAATGTTTAAGAGACACAGAGAGCAGACTGGATAAGAAAACAGGATCCTTTAATATGCTTTCTACAAGAAATATATCATATATCCTGTCTACAAGAGACATATCAGAAAGATGGAGACAGCCTAAATAGTCCATTAACAGAAGAATGGCTAAACAAACATGGTACATACATATAATGGAATACTGCAAAACATTGAAGAATAATGAATGTGTAAAACATCTCACAACATGGTTGAATCTGGAGGACATTAAGCTGAGTGAAATTAGTCAATCAAAAAAGGACAAACATTGTATGAAACTAATGTTGTAAAAAGAAACAATCTATGATAGTTAGCGGGGAGTGAGAAAAATTATTCATAGGCTACAGGGTAGACATAAGTTAACATGGGTAACATGGCAGACAATATAATACAAGAAGGAGGCTAGTAGAGGAAAAATGAAGATAGTGGGGACACAGGAAGGAATGTAATAGTTACAGTGAATAGAGGTAAATACTATTACCTGTTGGTACATGGAAGGGATTGTAACCATGTAATGAAACAAAGTATGTAATTTGTTAAATGTAAAATTAGTATTCTGCTCTGTATACCTTCATTCAATTCACACACACACACACACACACAAATAATGATGCCAGATGACAACAGTCCATTATCTCCTAAGCATAAGGTACCAAGTCAGAACCTTGCATATTTATGTCCTTGGGACATTATAACAACTCTGAAAGACCCTATAATAACCAAGTGGCCATTTCTCTACTTTTCATAGCAGGAAACCAGCTCAGAGAAGTGGTTCCCCTGGGTCAGAATAGAGATTTGTTCCTTAGTCTGTGGGGGCTCTTCTGCCCTTTTGGGAGGTACGAGATCTCAGTACACAAATTGCTGAGCTGTTAACTAGATTCATATCATTATTAGGGAAAACTACAGAATCTATAGGTGTTTCTTAAAAAATGCATTTGTCTAGTACCCACACTAATGAATTTTCGTGTGGGTATTAGACACTTTTTAAAGTGTTAAAGAACAAAGATGTCAGCTTGAGGACTAAGCCATGGTATTTTCAATAGCCTCATATGCATGCAAAAGCTGGACAGTGAATAAGGAAGGTCATAGAAGAATTGATGCCTTTGAATTGTGGTGTTGGAGGAGAATACTAAAAGTGCCATGGGCTGCCAAAAGAACCAATATATCTGTTTTGGAAGAAGTGCAGCCAGAGTGCTCCTTGGAGGTCAAGATGGCCAAACTTCGTCTCTCATACTTCAAACATATAGTCAGGAGGGAACAGACCCTGGAGAAGGATATCATGTTTGGTAAGGTGGAGGGTCAGAGAAAAAGAGGAAGACCCCCAACGACATGGATTGGCCAAGTGGCAGCACTGATGGACTCAAGCGTGGCAACAGTAGTGAAGTTGGCTCAGGATCAGGAAGTGTTTCAAAGTTGGTAACCAACTTGATGACACCTAACAACAACAAAATGAATTTTTACCTTCTTTACTCTTTTACAAAATGTTTGCCATTATAGTTTACCTGTATGATATGAAGTGTAAGTCACAAAAGTTGATATTTAAATATCTGGTTTGCTGGAAAAAAATGAATGTCATTCTGGTGAAAGGAACTCTTTATTTTATCTTACGTCCCTCTTCAGCTATTATCTTTACTCTCTTTTCCCTCTACCATGTCTTTTGAAAGAGTGGATTACCCTCACCTCCCAATCACTTTGCAAAAGTCTCCTAACACACACACACATACAAATGCTCTTTCCAAGGTTCATGGTAGCTTCCATGCATTTAATGGACAAACTGGATGCCTACTGTGCCTCACTGTTTTTGATCTTTCAGCAGTATCTAACAGACTGATTACTCCTCCCTTCTTCAAACTTGCTCAGCTGTTTTTTGGGTGAACGGTGTGGCAGTCTGCCTCCATAAAGTTTGGTGGTAGTGGTGGTAGTGTGCCATGGAGTTAGTTTCGACTCATCGCAACACTGTATAGGGTTTCCAAGGCTATAAATCTTTATGGGAGCAGAAAGCCTCAACTTTCTCCCACAGAACAGCTGGTAGTTTCAAACTGCTGACATTGAGGTTAGCAGCCTGACTCGTAACCACTATGCTACCAGAGCTACTTTCCATAAAGATTGGTGGTGGTGGTTATGTGCCGTGGAGTTGGTTTCGACTCATAGCAACCCTGTATAGGGTTTCTGAGGATGTAAATCTTTATGGGAGCAAAATCCTCATATTTCTCTCGCAGAACCACTGGTAGTATTGAATTGCTGACCTTGAGGTTAGTAGCTCAACTCATAACCATTACGCTACCTTGGAAACCCTGTGGAGCAGTTCTATTCTGACCTATAGGGTTGCAATAAGTCAGAATTGACTCGACAGCATTGGTTTTTGTTTTTTGTTTTAAACACAGACCACACAAAATTATATTAAGCGGATGGCATATGTCAAACATTTGGTAAATAGCAGTTTTGTATTGTAAGTATTATACGTTATGGTATAATTGATTTGTAGCTGAGAAAAGCTAAGGATAAGAGAGGGGATGGGATTTAGCCACAGTCACAAAAAGGCAGGACCAGGAGTTCAGCTCTGGTAGGCAGACACGGTGTCTGTGAGCTCCTCACGTTGGAAGGCACTCAAAATACCATTAGGGAAGACTTGCCTCCTCCAAGTAGAGTTGACCTTAATGATGTGGATGAAATAAAGAACTTCTGGAATCTTCCTTTTACATTAGTGGTTGGTATGTAAATTTGAATAATAGTCATATTTACTGGTCTTCCTTATAGGTATATATGGATATTATCCTACCACGGATAGTGTTATATTTCATGATAGATACTGAAATGTTCTTTTTGACAATAAATATAATTCCATTCTTCTTTGTCATTCCGGCATTATGGTACTGGTTAGACTACACGAATGTCTGATTCAAAATAACCAACACTAGTCCATTTACTTTACTAATGCCCAGAGAATATCAGTCTTCAAGTGTTCCATTTCAATTTTCACAACTTTCAATTTTTCTTGATTCATACTTTCATATATTCCACATTCTGATCATTAATGGATGTTTATAGTTGTTTCTTCCCATTTCGTATTGTGCTCCATCAGCAAATGAAGATTCTGAAAGCTGTATTTCATCCACATCATTAAGGTCAACTCTACTTGGAGGAGGCAGCTTTTCCCCAGTGGCATTTTGAATGCCTTCCAACCTAAGGGCCTCATCTCCCAGCACAGTATCAGACAATGTACCATTGCTATTTATAATGTTTACAACTGTCAATTTTTTTCAGAAGTATATTGCCAGATCCTTCTTCCCAGTCTGTCTTAGTCTGGAAGTGCTGTAAAAACCTGTCCACTATGAGTGATCCTACTGGTATTTGAAATGCTGGTGGCATACTTCCACCAGCATTACAGTAACACACATGCCACCAATGTATGACAAACTGACAGACAAGTGGTAGTAATTAATTGGAAATACTGTTTTTGACAACATAAACTGAAACTATAGTTGTGAACCCTGCCAGATGTAATACATAGGAATCAAACAGACATTAACAGTAGAAAGAGATAAATGGAAAAACTCAGTATCATCAGTCAGGCTCAGGGGCTGACTGCAGAACAGATCATAAATTACTCATATGCAAGTTCAAGATGAAGCTGAAGAAAATTAAAACATGTCCACAAGAGCCAAAGTAAACCTTGAGTAAACTCTACCTGAATTTAGAGACCTCTTTGAGTAAACTCTACCTGAATTTAGAGACTACCTCCAAAACAGATTTGATGCATTGAACACTAATGACTGAAGATCAGATGAGTTGTGGAGTGACATTAAGGACATCATATGTGAAAAAAGCAAAAGGTTATTAAAAAGACAGAGGGGAAAAAAGACAAAAATGGATTTCAGAAGAGAATCTGACATAGATATAAGAAATGATGATAAATGCTTAACAGAAGACTTCAAAGGAAAGCTCAAGAAGATATTATAATGAGATGTGCAGACCTGAAGTTAGTAAGCCAAAAGTGAAGAACATGCTCAGCAGTTTTCAAATAGACAGAATCAAAGGAAAAACCAAGCCTCAAGCTGCACTGTTGAATTCTAGGGGCAAAACTTGAATGACAATGAAACATTAAAAGAAGACAGAAGGCATACACAGAATTATTGTACCAAAAAACAACTGGTCAGTGTCCAAACATTTAAAAAGTAGTATATGAACAGAAAATTTCAAAGAGCAGTTCAAGAAGACAAAGTCAGGTACTATGATGAAATGTGCAAATACCTGGAGCTAGAAAACCAAAAGGTAAGAACATACTCAGCATTTCTCAAGCTGAAAGGACTGATGAAAAAATTCAAGCCTTGACTTCCAATATTGAAGGACTCCATTGGTAAAATATTGAATGATGCAGATAGCATCATAGAAGATGGAAGGAATACAGAGTCACTGTACCAAAAAGAAATGGTCAGTGTTCAACCATTTCAAGAGGTATCATATAAGCAAGAGCCAGTGATACTGAAGGAAGAAGTCCAAGATGCACTGAAGGCACTGACAAAGAATAAATCTCCAGGAACTGATGGAATGCAAATTGAAATCTTTCAACAAACTGATGGGGCACTGGAGGCACTCACTTATTTATGCCAAGAAATTTGCAAGACAGCTACCTGGCCAATTGACTGGAAGAGATACATATTTGTGCCCATTCCAAAGATGGGTAACCCAGTGGAATGCAGAATTCATTGGACAATATCACTGATATCCCATACAAGTAAATTTTTGCTAAAGATAAGTAAAAACGGCTGCAACAGCATATTCACAGGGAAATGTCAGAGGTTCAAGCAGGATTCAGAGGAGGACAAGGAATGAGGGATCTTGGCTGAAGGCAGAGAATACCAGAAAGATGTTTGTCTGTGCTTTATTGACAATGGAAAGGCTTTTGATTGTGTGGATCATGACAAACTATGGACAACATTGCAGAGAATTCTGGAACACTTAATTGTGCTCATGATGAATCTGTACATAGACCATGAGGCTGTTGTTTTAACAGAGCTACGGGACACTGAATAGTTTTAAATTAACAAAGGTGTGCCCCATGGTTGTATCCGTTTACCATACTGATTCAATCTGTATGCTGAGCAAATAATCTGAGAAGCTGGATTATATGAAGTAGAATGTGGCATCAGGCTTATTAGAAGACTCATTGACAATCTCTGATACACTGATGATACAGCCTTACTTGCTGAAAGTAAAGAGAACTTAAAATACATACTGATGAAGATTAAAGACCACAGCCTTGGGTATGGGTTGTGATTCAATATAAAGAAAACAAAAATCCTCACAACTGGACAAATAAATAACATCATGATAAATGGAGAAAGGATTGAAGTTGTCAAAGACTTTATTTTGCTTGATCAATCATCAAACCTCATGGAAGCAGCAGTCAAGAAATCAAACAATGTATTAATTTAGGCAAATCTGCTGCATAAGACATCTTTAAAGTGTTCAAGAGCAAAACTGTCAGTCTGAGGACCAAGGTAAGCCTGACCCAAGCCATAGTATTTTTAATAGCTTCATATGCATGTGAATGTTGGGTAATGAATAAGGAAGACTGTAGAAGAATTGATGCATTTGAGTTATGGTGTTGGAGAAGAATATTAAATGTACCATGGACTGCTGAAAGAACAGACAGATCTGTGTTGGAAGAAGTATAGTCAGAATGCTCCTTAGAAGTCAAGATGGCCAGACTTCGTCTTTCTTACTTTGGACATCTTATTAGGGGAGACCAGTCCCTGGAGAAGGACATCATGCTTGGTAAAATGGAGGGCCATCGAAAAAGAGGAAGATCCCCAACAGTGGCAGCAGCAATGGGTTCAAGCATAGCAAGGATTGAGAGGCTGGCATAGGAGAACCAGGCAATGTTTTGTTCTTTTGTGCATACGGTCATTATTAAGTTGGTACTGACTTGATGGCAACAATATATGATCAACAATCAGTTGTACTAAGGAAGAACTCCAAACTACATTGGAGGCATTGGTTTAACACAAGGCTGAGGAACTGACAGAACACCAATTGAGATGTTTCAACAAATGAATGTAATACTGGAAGTGCTTCCTTGTGTATGTCAAGAAATTTAGAAGACAGTTACCAAATTTGGCTAATCAACTGAAAGAGATCCATATTCATGCCCATTCTAAAGAAAGACTACCCAAATGGAATATGGAAACCATCAAACATGCAAATAAAATTATGCTGAATATAATTTTTAAAAATGGTTGCAGCAGTACACCATCAGAGAGCTGACAGAAATTTAAGATGGATTCAGAAGAGAACTTACATGGATGGATCTTGGCTGAAAGCAAATACTACCAAAAAGATGATTACCTATGTTTTATTGATTACGCAAAATCATAACAAATTATGGATAACACACTGAAGAATGGGAATTTCAGAACACTTAACTGTGCTCATGTAGAAACTGTACATAGACCAAGAGGCAGTCATTCAAACAGAACAAGGCATACTGAGTAGTTTAAAATCAGAATAGGTGTGTGTCAGGGTTGTATTCTTTTACCATACCTATTCAATCTGTATGGTAAGCAAATAATCCAGGAAGCTGGACTATATGAAAAACATAACATCAGGACTGGACATGCAGATGATACAACCTTGTTTGCTGAAAGTTAAGAGGATTTGAAGCACTTACTATGAAAATCAAAGACTACAGCCTTCAGTATGGATTACACCTTAACACAGAGAAAACAAAAATTGTGGACTGATAAAAAAGTTCATGATAAATGGAGAAAATAATGAAAATTTCAAGGATTTTACTTTACTTGGCTCTACATCATGGAGGCAGCAGTCAACAAATCAAATGACATATTTCATTGGGCAAATCTACTGCAAACGACTTTATTAAAGTGTTATAAAGCAAAGATGTCACCTTGAGAACTAAGGTATGTCTGACCAGATCCATGGTATTTTTAATCATCTCATATGCATTGGAAAGCTGGACAAGAAGTAAGGAAGACAGAAGAATTGATGCCTTTGAATTATGATGCTGACAAAGAATAATGAATATACCATAAACTATTAGAAGGAGGGACCAGTCCCTGAAGAATGCATCATGCTTGGTAAAGTAGAGGGTCAGTGAAAAAGAGGAAGTCTCTCAATGAGATGGATCGACACAGTGGCTGCAAAAATGGGCTCAAACACAGCAAGGATTGTGAGGATGGTGTTCTGTTGTACACAGGGTCACTATGAGTCAGAACTGGCTTAATGGCACCTAACAACATAAATTATTAAGACTTGAAATCCTGCAGGCTAATGTACTAGACTACAAGATTGGTTTGAGTTCAAGGTCAGCTGTTCAAGCTCACCAGCCCCTCCTTGGAAACCCTATACAGGGTCGCTATGAGTCAGAACAACTCAACAGCACTTAACAACAACATATATATACAAGAGGAGTCCTGGTATGGTGCTGTGGGTTAACGCACCAGACTGCAAAGCCGTTTGAACTGCAAGGTTGGCGGTTTAAGCTCACCAGCTACTCCTTGGAAACCCTATACAGGGTCGCTATGGGTCGGAAATTGACTCGATGGCACTTGACAACAACAACAAATATATACAAGAAGGATTTCTGGTATGGCACTATAGGGTAAGCACTGGATTGCTAACCTCAAGATCCATGGGTCAAACCCACCAGCCTTGGAAAACCTATATAGGTTTGTTATGCATCGGAACCAACTCAACAGTACTTAATAACAACATATATGTGAAGAGGCTTCAAAAAGTTCATGAACAAGTAGAATTAAAAGATAATATAATTTTTCCATGAAGGAAAATTCCTCAGTATGATTCATAGCATATATGAAAAGCCAACATTAATGGAAAAATTCTGAGTTTTCCCTTGAAATTGGAAATAAGACAAGAGTGCACCTTGCACCACTTCTATTAATAGTGTATTAGAAGGCCTGTTGTTTGTTGTTTAGTGCCATCAATAGAGTAACAAGAAAATAAATAAAAAGCATCCAGACTGTAAAACAAAATTGGAAAATTCGATTTCCATTTGAAGAAAAATGAAATTGGATCCATGATTCACACCATAAACAAAATCAAATAAAAAAATGTATGAACTAAAACCATATAATTCTTAGAAGAACAAGCAGGGCAATGCTGCCAGGCCTAACTTCCAACAATGGATTACCTAATATAATAACAAAAGCACAAACAGTAAAAGACAAAGTAAATAAGTGAAGATCTCATCAAAGGTAAAATAAAACCACCAAACTTTTGTTCATCAAAAGACTTTACCAAAGAATAAAAACACAACATACCAAAACCTTTGGGACACAGCAAAAGCAGGGCTGAGAGAGCAATTTATAGCAATAAATAAACACATCTAGAAACAAGAATGAAAATTAATATATTAATACAACATCTTCAACAATTAGAAAAAGACCAGCAAAGTAAACTTATTGTCACCAGAAGAAAAGAAATAATAACGATTGGAGCAGAAATAAATGAAATAGAAAACAGAAAAACATAGAAAGAATCAACAAGGCAAGAAGTTGGTTCTTTGAAAGGATTAATAAAATCAACAAACTATTGGCAAATCTAATAAAAGAAAAGAGGGAAAAGATGCAAATAACACACATTAAGAAACTACATGGGTGATGTCACAACAGAACCAATGGAAATAAAAAGGATAATAACAGAATATTATGAAGAGTTGTATTCCAACAAATTTGAAAATAGAGGAAATGGATATATTTTTAGAAAAACACGACCAGCTTAAATTTACACAGAGTGAAGCAGGAAACTTGAACAGATCTATGACAAAAGAAGAAATTGATCAGGTCATCAAAAAACTCCCAACAAAAAACTGTCCAGGCCAAGGATACAACCATGGAGGGAGTGAAGCGTCCAGCTCAAATGAAGTAAGGGGAGATGCACAAGAACACCCAAACTTGTAGATAAATACCCATTCTACCTAGTTTTAATGGCTTGGTGATCATAACTCAACTAGAGGAAGATTAAAAAAAAAAGTTTTTGATAAAGGAAACAAGTGTAAATTGCTACAATTAGATGAACTTGACCTATACTTATGGATGTGGTAGCTCAATATACCAACTGAGAAGGAGTCTTCACATCAAGTATCAATCCTATCCCCACTGTATATAGAGTTGACAGGAAAGGTCAACTTAGACATTGGCTACCTAAAGCTGGG
>NW_006408760.1:2408358-2426652 GCF_000296735.1 Chrysochloris asiatica
GGTCGCTATGAGTCAGTTCTGACTCGATGGCACCTGACAGCAACAACAACAACAACATCCAGAGAAGCAGCGACACTAGAGATGGAGGCAGAAATGAGGACATGCAGAAATAGAGCAGCTTAGGACTCTAGACTCATAGCAAGAGAAAGGCTGTGTGCTTGCAGTCAGGAGGCAGGCTTGCAGCATGTGCCCTTTGGTTGTTTAATTGATGATATATTTCTGAGTGTTTCTGTGTACATCCAAAACAAACAAACCAACAAAAAACCAGAGGTACAGAAGCAAATACTGTTGAATGATGATGCACAGAGATCATAATCACTGCAATGAAACAATGAGTGTTAAACTGATGTTCTCCCATGTAAACTACCATTCAATTCACAATTAAAAACTTAAAAAAAAAAAAAAAAATCCATCCAGGTCTAGATGGCTTTACTGGTGAATTCTACCAAACAGTCAGAGAAGAGTTGACACCAATTTTACTGAAACTATTTCAGCATATAGAAAAGGATGCAAAACTCCTGAACTTAACAACAAAGACAAATAACCCAATCATAAAATGAGCAAAAGACTTGAATGGGCATTTCACCAAAAAGGACAGTCAAATGGCCACCAAACAAATGAAAAGATGCTCAGTATCATTAGCTATCAGAGATATACAAACTCAAATCATTTCACTTCTATTAGGACTAAGAAAAAAACCCCAGGCCATAACAAATATTGTTAAGGATATAGGGAAACTAGAACCCTTATCCATGACTATGGGAATGCAAAGTGGTAGAAATCAATTTTTTCTACCAATCATGGAAAACAAGTTTGATGGTTCCTCAAGAAACTAACAAACTATCATTTGTTGTTGTTATTAAGTGTTGTCGAGCCAGTTCTGACTCAGTGAGCCTGTGTAGGGTTTCTAAGGAGCAGCTGGTGGGTTTGAACTGCAGTTAGCAGTCCAGTGCTTATCCTACAGCACCACACCAGGACAATAGAACTACCATGTTGCTGTTGTTAAGTGCTGAGTCAATTCCAAGTCATAGTGACCTTGTATAGGGTTTCTGAGGAGCAGCTGGTGAGCTTGAACCGCTGATTTTGTAGTTCAAACCAACGATGCAGTCCAGAACTACCATATGACCCAACAATTCCACATAAAGGTATATACCCCAAAGACCTGAAAGCAGAGACTCAAAAAGAGACTAGTACATTAATGCTCATTACAGCATTACTCACAATAGCCAAAAGGTAGGAACAACCTAAATATCCACCAACATATAAATGGATAACCAAATGTATATATATAGTCAGTAGGAGAAATGAAGCTTCCCCACCCCCACCTCCAAGGGGGTAGGAATACCGAGTTAGAGTTAGAGCTATAGGTAGGTCTACACTATTGTTAAGTGCCGCTGAGTCTGTTACTACTCTTAGCAACCCTGTATAGGGTTTCCAAGGAGTGGCTGGTGAGCTTCAACCGCCAACCTGGCAGTTCAAACTGACTCTGCAGTCCAGCGTATTAACCTGCTGTGCCACATCAGGACAGTTAGGACTAGTGTAAAGGGGTAGGATTTGGAAAGGGGGAGGAGTAGGGCTTGATCTAGTTTTATGGTTACACTTCGGTTTTTATTCTTGACATCTACTTGATTTTCTCTTCATTTAGAAGTTCTGTAACTACATTGTTCACTCTTTTTATGCTTTTTGTTGTTGTTGCAAACTGCTATCTTTGGTTTCCTATTTTCAATCTTGTAGTTTTATCTTGCAAAATCGGTTTAAACTGCATGATTGGCGGTTTAAGCTCACCAGCTGCTCCTTGGAAACCCTAGACAGGGTTGCTGTGAGTTGGAACTGACTCGACGGCACTTACCAACAAGGTTTATTTTACTTTGGATACTTCTATATCTGGGTTGAGTTCTCAGTGATACTGTCATATATATAAATCTTAGGTTGTTGTCTGATCTGTCCAAAGAACTCCCTTTAGTATATATATTTTTTAAGATTGGGCTAGTTTCTACAAATTCTTTTAATTTCTATTTATCTGGAAATGTTGTAATTTTACTATTATACTTGATGGGTATATGATTCTTGGTAGGCACATTTTTTCTTCCAGAGTTTTATATAATTCATCCAATTATCTTTTTTTTTTGGAGACACTGTTTTTTTGGAGAGCACAGGTCAGTGCTACCTAGGCCTTCACGAATGCAGGGCTCTCCACTTGTACAAGGGGCCAGGGTTGGGGATGTATTTGACCCCACAGCCATCTGGGATGAGGCGCTTCTCAGCCACCATGTTTTCAAACTCATCAGCATTGAACTTGGTGAAGCCTCACTTCTTGGAGATATGGAACTTCTGGCGCCCAGGGAACTTGAACTTGGCCCTGCGTAGGGCCTCAATCACATGCTCCTTGTTTTGAAGCTTGGTGCGGATGGACATAATGACTTGGCCAATGTGGACCCTAGCTACAATGCTGAGGCTTTCCAAAGGCCTCTCTCATCCCTGTCTGGAGCCTGTCAACCCTAGCACAGGACAACATCTTGTTGATGCGGATGACATGGAATGGATGCAGCCGCACTCGGATGTGAAAGCCATTTTTGCCACAGCTTTTCACCACGTACTTGTTGGCACAAATACAGGCAGTCTCCAGGGCTTCTGAGGAGAGCTGCTCATATTCATCTGATACCATTTGGCCACAGAGTGGCCCAGGCCAAAGATAAGAATCTTGGCATCAGGGACACCTCGGCAGAAGTGGGACTTAGGATAGGGCTTGTTCTCACAATACCGGTAACACGGGGCGACGGCCCATGGCAACACCAGGATCTTTGTGGCTGCAACCAAACAGATAAAGGCGCCTCGGAGGGAAAGAGCCCAAGTCTCTTTTTGCCTGCATGGTTTCTGCGGAGAAATCAGAACTTAGTCTCATCAATTCTCCTTTTTGTTTTTTCTGAGCTGCTCTCAGGATTCTTTCCTTGTCTTTAGGTTTGAAAGAGTTTAAGTGTAATATGTCTTGGTGTTTTTCTTTTGGTTTTCTATCCTGTTTGGAGTTTGTTCAAGTACTTGTTTTTGTTGCTGTTGTTAGAAGAACTCAGCAAAATAAAATTCCAGTTTATTGTTGGGACTGTATTTTTTCATACATACATAAAACAAGTGAAAAAAAACCATATAGCAACTTCATAGGCAAAAAACATATAGAAAACGTTCACATTTAGTCTTTTTTAAAATCATTTCATACAAAATACTTATAGACAGCTAAGCACTTACATAAAAATAGTTAATAGAGTACTTGGATTAAGGTTTTATTTTTGTTGCTGTTTTTGCTTATTCTTATCCTCCCCCCCCCCTTTGAGAATATAAAGAACATGGTAACACCACAAATAAAGTCAGAAGTAGAACAGAGACCGCTCCAACGGCTGCATTGGTGTTCTGAAAACATTAAAAATGGCAATATATACCAAAATATAAATAAAAATGTCAAACAAAATTTCCCTTTAAAACTACTTTTAAGAAATAAAACCAATGTTCATCACAGCACTATTTATAATAGCAAAAAGATGGAGACAGCCTAAGTGTCCATCAATGGAAGAATGATAAACAAACTTGGGTACATACACACAATGGAATACTATGCTACCTTGCATAATGATGAAGCTACAAAATATTATGCTGAGTGAAATTAGTAAGTCACAAAGGACAAATAGTGCATATGACCATTATTGTAAAATCTTAAGAAAAGATTTCCATACAAAAAGATAAATTTTTTGATGGTTACCAGTGGTGGGAGGCAGGGACAGTAAGGCAGGTTAGGAGATAGACACATGATAGCTCGGGTGATGGGAAGGGCAATACACAAGAAAGGGGAGGGGTGGACGAACAAGGGAGATAGGGGAAGACATAGGGAGGTTTGCAAGTGCTAAATGGGACTGAGGTAAATAGTGATGTATACTCAACCTTTTAATAACAGGGCTCTGTGATACAGGGATCAAGACATAGTCTGAATGGGTATCCAGTGTTTGACTGTCTTGTGGATATTGATTTGCCCACTACTGTAAAATAGACATTTAAGGGGGATAGAAAAGAATATTGGGAAATATGATTACAGAAAGCTTATAAGCTCGTTTTCAGCCTGTAACTAATTGGACTAGCTGAAAGGGGTACTAGAATATGCCCAGTGAAATAGGCATCTTGTTAAGCCTTTGTAGAGTACAGGGCCTTAGGTGGAATCCTGAGCCCCATCCAGGACCTTCCGAGGTGGGACAGTCCCACTTAAAAGGATATTCAGACCAATCCACAGTGGCTAGAGGAAAAGAAGATACTTCTTGAAAGAAAGACCAGCAGCAGGGTGGAAAAAAAAAAAAAAAAAAGCCGGTTTAGCTGTTCTAACAACAAGCAAGCTGTTTGCCTGGGAGCCATCAAGACAAGAAAAGTCAGCCCATCAGGATCAACCCCTTCCAAGATTGAAACGCAAAGGGAACACATGAGGAGGCTTGTAAGCTCACTGGTGACTGCCTTGGCTTACTTGTAAGAGGAAATGGGGTAAATGCAGTAATGAAGACACGGGCTGAGCCCGACCATGTTCCATAGACCCCCACAGATGAAAGACAGAGACGAGGAAGGGCTGGCTGGTCTAAAGTTTAGGAAGACTTTGGAACTCCTGAGCCCATGGACACTGACCTAGCCACTGGGGTCTAGAGGTGAGAATGAAGCTGCCAGCTGGTCTGAAGTGGGGAGAGGCATGCGAGAATGCCCAAACTAGCAGATAGGACCTTTTTGACCTAGTTTGGATTGCTTGCTGATCAGAATTCGACTAAAGGAGGATTAGAAAGTTTGATATAGGAAGCAAGTGTACAGTACTACAATTTGATGAAGTGGACTTTTATGGATGTAGTTGCTCTAAATGCCAACGAAGGGGGAAGGATTTTTCACATCAAGCCTTTCCCATCAGTACACAGGGTTGATAAGGGCAGGCAACTTAGGCATTGGCTACCAAAAATGAGGGGCCATAAAGGCATGAAGTGGTTGGTTTACAAGCTTTCGAGTGTATGCTTAGTTTTAAAATGAGGGGGTAAGGTAGAATCCCCACTGAATAGTTTTCCTTTTGTCTAGATGGTGCTGTGGGCTAATGCACTGGACTGCAAAGTCGTTTGAACTGTAAGGTTAGTGGTTCAGGTTCACCAGTTACTCCTTGGAAACCCTATACAGGGTTGCTATGGGTTGGAACTGACTCGATGGCACACAACAATAGATGGGTTTGGTGAAAGGGGATGGGGAGGATGGGGACAGGATTTTTTTGGTTTAAAAATAATTATCATGACTAACTGTGATTGTCAATCATGAATCTAAAGGCATTAGATGTGAAACAAAAAAAAGGGGAGTAGTTAACCTTTCATTCCAGGAACAGAGGACCCTAGGACCATCAAGAGGTAAGAACATGAGCAGAGCATGGGATCCTAACCAGAAAAGATGGAAGCAGAGGTGATGGCAGAGAGACATTGAACAGTTGAGGACTCTAGACCTATAGAATGAGAACGGCAGTGCGCCTGAAGGCAAGAGGCTGTCTTGTAAAATGTGCCCTTTGGTCATTTAAACAAATATATTTTTTCTGTATGTTTTGTGTACATCAAAAAAATAAGATGGAACAGGGTAAATACTGTTAACTAATGGTGCAGGGAGGGGATTGTAATCATTGCAGTGAAACAAAAAATGATTGAGTGTAAGTAAAACTGATGATCTGCCCTGTAAACTATCACTCAAGTCACAATAAAAGCTTAAAAAAAGAAAAAAACTATGGCCTTGGAAGTTTTCATTCTTTTTTTTCCCCTGTTGCAAATTCACATTGTGGTTTTGGTTGGGTGGTGGTGAGTATGTGTCATCTGTGTGTGGTGCTGACCAATGTGGCTGAGTGGTACTTTCTACTCAAAGGTGACCACTGAATTATGAGACAGGAAGTGGAGGGTGGTCTTCTATTTTTAAGTTTAATGTTTCCTTTTTCATTGTTGGTCTTCTGCTTCTTGGTGTCACCATCATCATCATCCTTATCATATTCAGCTGTCTATTTGCCCGTACCTGTCTTACCTTCCTCATCTTCATTGCAGTCTTCTTCCTCCCCACCTTTTTTCTCTTTTCATCTACCTCCTTGTTAGCATCCCGTTCCCCATTTTCATTAGCATTCCCATTAGTGGGTGCACCTCTTCCATTATCTACTTCTTCTACAATCTTCTTTTAAGTCCATGGTGGTGGTCTTGAAGTTGGTGTCCATGGCTGCATCTGACATGGTGGGTCATGCCAATAATCCAATGCAGCAGATGACAAAGAAAGTGCAAGTTTGGGGACTCAGGTGAGAAAGCTGCTGGACTTGACTCCACTGATGGATCTGGGAACAATGCAAAGATGGATTTCAATTTGCTGTTTTTACATGTTTTCCAATCATTTTGTCAATTTGTTCTTAGTGTTTTCCTGAATCTTTCTATAGTTTTGTCTGTGCTTTCTCTCAATCTATTGTTGTTGTTAAGTGCCATTGAGTCAGTTCCAACTCACATAGTGGCCATATGCATGACAGAACAAAACACTGCCCTGTTCTGCTCCATCTTCACAATTGCTGTTACACTTGAGCCCATTGCTGCTGCCACTGTACCAATCCATCTCGCTGGGGGTCTTACTCTTTTTTGCTGACCCTCCATTTACCAAGCATGCTGTTCTTCTCTAGAGACTGGTCCCTTCTAATAACATGTCTGAATTATGAGAGACAAAGTCTCCCCATCCTGTCTCCTAAGGAGTATCCTGGCTATACCTCTTCCAGTACAGATGTTTGTTCTTCTGGCAGTCCATGGTACTTTTAACATTCTTATTCAATACCATAACTCAAATGCATCAATTCTTCTACTGTTTTCCTTATTCATTGTCCAATTTTCAAATGCATAATATAAGGCTACTGAAAATGCCATGGCTTGGGTCAGGTGCACCTTAGTCCTCAAACTGACATCTTTGCTCTTGAATACTTTAAAAAGGTCTTGTGCAGCAGATTTGCCTAATGCAATACATTGATTTCTTGCCGCCACTTTCATAAGTGTTCACAATGGATCCAAGCAAATGAAGTCTTTGACAACTTCAATCTTCTCTCCATTCATCATGATGTTAGTGGTAAGAATTTTTGTTTTATTTACATTGAGTTGCAATCCATTTGAAGGCTGTGGTTTTTTATTTTCATCAGTATTTTAAGTCCGCTCCACTTTCTGCAAGCAAAGTTGTAATATCTGCATATATATCACAGGTCATTCATTAATGAGTCCTCTTCCAAACTTGATGCCACATTAGTCTTCATATAATCCAGATTCTCAGATTATTTGCTCAGTATACAGATTCAATAAATATGGCCAAAGAATACAATCCTGACACATCCCTTTACTGATTCTAGACTGCTCACTGTCCCTTTGTTCTGTTTGAAAGACTGCCTCTTGGTCTATGTATAGTTTCCTCATGAGTACAAACAAGTGTTCTGGGATACCCATTCTTATCAGTGTTATACATAGCCTGTCATGATTCACACAACTGAAAACATTTGCATAGTCAATAAAGCACAGGTAAGCATCTTTCTGGTACTCTTTGCTTTCATTCATGATATATCTGACATCAGCAATGATATCCCTCATTCCATGTCCTTTTCTGAATCCCGCTTGAACGCTGTCAATGTCCAGTTGTAGCCATTTTTAAATTCTTTTTAGCAAAATTTTACTTCCATTGCAAGTACATAAATATCATTCTTTTGAATTCCTTATCAGGTAGTTCTGGTAGGATTTCTGACTCTGTATTTTAGTCACTTGTTTGAGCCACTCTGTCTTGTTTCTTCGTATAAGCTGAAATTGTCTGCTTTCTTCTACATGCTGTGGTGTTGTATTTATATTTAACTGATGACTGTATGTTGGTATACTCTCAGGTACTCACTCCCTGCTTGGTGGGTGTGCTAAAGTCTAGAAGTGTGTATTCAGTTCTCTATTCACTGTTTGTGTAGCAGAGTTCAGGGTGGGTTTGTCTGATGTTAGCTGTTGATTATCATTAATCAAGTAGTACTGGAGTAAGCAGTGGTGCTTGCTCAGTGGGTGGAGCCACAGGAGGTACAGATGTGACTGGGTCATATGGACACAACTGCTGTCTCCCAAAAACAAATAGAGTACTGGTGTGGAGCTGTAGGATAAGCACTGGAAGGCTAACTTCAAGGCTGGTGGTTCAAATATACTGGCCACTCCTCAAAAACCTATACAGGGTAGCTATGAGTTGTAATCAACTTGACAGCTCTTAACAACAACAAAAACAAACAGCAGCAATAAAAGTTCTAATGAGTCGAAATTCATTTGTCCACAGAAGGGGATGATATGTCTGGTTCCCAACCCCAGGCAGAGCAGAGGCTGAGCAGGAGGGTATGCCAATGGCTGCTGAGTTGGCCGAGGGCAAGGACTGGATACACCTCCAGCCACTAGGAAGGCCAAGGAACACTGGAGAATTGTGCCTCTAGGTCACTGTGTCGACTGAAAACTGCATACAAAAGCTCAAGATGGCCACGTCACACCAGCCCAGCCAGTTGACAGCCTGCATGTCTTTCTCCTCTCTTGTTGCTCCTGCTCAGCTTTCTCTTCCAGTTGGCAGTCAATCCACTTCTCTTTCCTATTCTCTGAATCTCAGGGTTCCAGGATCACCATATGTTTGTGTTTCATATGGTCTCCCGTGTCCTTGTTGAGAGATTCCGCTCAGCATATCTGCCTATTCCATCACCTTGTCCATGCAACATGATGTCTTGATACATACAACAGAATGGATGGAGCTTGAAAACATTGTGATGAGTAAAATAAACCAATCACAAAATGATACATATTGTATGATATCACTTGTGTAAAAAGACAGGAAAAGGCAAATGTATAGAAATAAAAGTTTATTAGTAGTTACAAGGGGTAAGAGAGGGGGGAAAGAAAGGGATTAATGATGACTGAAAAGTCACATTGATAAAGGCAGGATTGCACTATCAATTATTGTAATTGTTGTCAACAAGTAGTATAGCTATAAAACTTTGAATCGGCAAAAGTTGTACAGTAGATATTTTTATAACAACAACAGAGTAACTACTAATGCTGGTTATGCACAACCAAACAGTTCATGAGATTTGGGTATCTGGTTTGGAGGATTAGGGTCATGGTTTCATGGGACATTTCAGTTAACTGGCTTAATAATGTGTTTAGGACCTCTGTTCTACCTCCTAGTTTGCTCTGTAGGCCCTAGGGTCTTAAAAGTTTAAAAGCTACTATTCAAGCCACAAAAATTGGTTTCTATTCAACTGGAAAACAGAAAAAGAAGGAGAGTCAGAACAGAAGGAGGATGTGGAATGTGTGGCTAATTACTCCGTGAACAATTGCCTCCTTTGCCATGAAACCAGAATTGGATGGCACCTCGTTAGCATTACTGTACATTTGGATTCAAGCCACAGAAAAATCCTGATTAAAATGCAGAACATAATTTCATATTTTCATGGAATCTAAATTTTGGTAGCCATGAAAGGTAGATAAAACTACTGCCCTAGCTTTACTAGCAAAAATGTTGAGTGCTATATTATTTTAAGAACTATTTCTATGGGATCAAAGTGACAACAGCAACTTGAAAGTATAGGCAGGAAACTTAGGGGACAGTGAGTTTATGTTAAAGAGAAAGGGATTACTCAGCAAAGAAGGCTGAGAATGATTGCACAACTTGAAGAAAGTAATCAATGTCACTAAATTGTACATGTAGAAACTATTGAATTGGTGTACGTTTCATTGTGTATTCACCCTCAAAACAACAATAAAGTAAAATCTAGAAAAACAAAATGAACTGAAAAAAATCAAAGGTTAAATTACACCACCAATTGAATTCCTAGCCTCGAATGGCATCTTAAGTTAAAATGAGGGCATTGATAAGGATGAAATGGGATCCTGAAGCTTGGGTTGGGGACATATGGGCAGATAATTAGCTGGCGATCCTGACCCCCAAATTTCTTCTTGCCAACAGAAGTAGTTCTCCTACTCCTATCTGAAGCAATTACCTGATCTTTGTCTGCTAAGTCAGCTTCCCTAATAAAACCATTATCCTTTCTACCTCCATCTGATGACAGTCATTCAGCTGTGCCTGTTGAGTTTTTGTCTGAGATACTGTCAGAAGTACATTCCTTACAAGACAGTGCTGAATGTCCCCAGGATACACTCGATCACCCATTTTCACTTCTAGACCTATAACTAGACTAGATGTAGGTCCTGGTGAGCCCAAAGAGGTAAAGTACCAAGTGTGAACCAGGAAGACTACATTCTACAATCGAAAATAACTGTTTGACGGATAAGAGCCGAGTACGGGACCCCACCCAGAGAACTGGGGATGCCTCAGATGGAGACAAAGATGATGACATGGAGGGATGAAACGGCTGGGGACTTTGGATCCAGAGAGGGAGAGGAACTGTGGGCCGAAGACTGGGGGGGGAGGGGGGAGTGTAGAGCACGGGTTTCTAGGATATGCCCTTTGGTCGGAAGACGATGCATGGAGGGGATTGGAACCATGGCAATGTAATGATATACAATGGAATGAATATGGAACTGAAGTCCTCTCATGTAAACTATCATATAACTCACAATAAAACATAAAAAAAAAGGAAGAAAATAACTGTTTGATTTTTCTAATATATACAAACAAAAACTGGGGAATAAGAGTTTGTTGTTGTTGTTAGGTGCCATCGAGTCAGTACCGACTCATAGCAACCCCATGCACAACAGAATGAAACACTGCCTGATCCTGGGCCAACCTCAAAATTGTTGCCATGTTTGAGCCCATTGATGCTGCCATATTGCCAATCCATCTCGCTGGGGGTCTTCCTCTTTAATTCTGACCCTCCACCTTCCAAACACGATATCCTTCTCTAGCGATTGGTCCCTCCTGACAATATGTCCCAAGTATGAGAGATGAAGTTTGGCCATCCTGGCCTCCAAGGAGCACTCTGGCTGCACTTCTTCCAACACAGATCTGTTTGTTCTTTTGGCAGCCCATGGCACTTTTAAGATTCTCCTCCAACACCATAATTCAAAAGCTATATGTAAGTGTAGGAATGGCAATTAAAGGATGTAAGATAATAGTGCAAGGAACATAAAGTTAGATCACTTTGATTTTGTTGATATGAGCACAGATTCTTGATTCAATACCAGCCTGAAAGGTTAGAAAAGGATCTAACAGAAATAAATCTAATATTTTGGTTGGGTCACTAAAGCATTAATAACTATAGAAGAAGGTAATCAAAGGCTTAGGGAAATCTATTTACTGTTGTGGCACTATAGGATCAGAACTGGACTACGAATCACAAGGCTGGCAGTTCAAACCCACCAGTTGCTCCTTAGAAACCCTATCCAGGGTTGCTATGATTTGGAACCGACTCAACAGCACTTAACAACATACAAGCAGAATTCTAACTTGAATCACCGGAATAGTGAGTCACAGCTCCTCAATCAATTCCTAGAAATGAGCCAGTTTACAGCCCCTTGAATGAAGGACAGGCTGAGTTCTCTTGAGGAAGGACCCCACTGTACTGCGAAAATGGATATTGTTAATATTTCTCCTAACCTTTCCCAAAGGGATCTTTTAATAAGACATTCATCAAGGAAAAGGGGATTACTGGTTACTGACTCTGAAATGATACTAACTCCAGAAGTCCCCAAATTCAGTAGTCAGAGTAGGGACATATGAAGTTTAGGTTACTAATAGAGTATTAGATCAGCTGGATCTCACAGTGGGTCCAGTGGGTTCCTGATACATCATGTACTAATTTAATCAATTCCAGAATGCATAATTGGAAAAGACATACTCAGCAGCGGGCAGAATCCCCACAATGGATCACTGACATAGAGAGTATGGTAAGAAAAGCCAAGTGGAAGTCACTAAACTGTTGCTATAAAGGAAAATAGTAAGTCAAAAGCAATACTGCTTTCCTGGAGGGACTGCAGAGATCAATGTCACCATCAAGAATTTGATGGATGCAGCGGTGTTGATTTCCACTACAATCCCATTCACCTTGCCTATTCAGCCTGTACAAAAACAGATGGATCTTGGAGAACAACAGTAGACTATTGTAAACTTAACCAGATGGCAATTCCAATTGCAGCTGCTGTTTCTGATGTGGTTTCATTGCTTCGGCAAATTAATATATCTTCTGGTACCTGGCATGCAGCTCTTGATATAATGCCTTTTTCTTGATTCCAATTTCAAAGGAATACCAGAAGCAGTTTGCTTTCATCTGGTAACGCCAGTAATACACCTATACTGCCCTCCTACCCCAGAGGTATATCAACTCTCCAATCCTATGTCATAATTTAGCCTGCAGGGTTCTTGATTGCATCTCCCTTCCATAAGACATCACACTGGCCCATTACATTGATAACATTATGCTGAGTAGACTTAGTAAGGAGGAAGTTATCAATGACTCTAGACATATTGTTAAGACATTTGCGTATTAGAAGATGGGAAGTTAACCCAACAGAAATTCACTTCAATTAAATTATATAAGAGTCCAGTAGTGTGGAGCATGTTGAAATATTCTTTCTATAAGCGAAGGATAAATTGTAATTATTTGGCCTCTCCTGCAACTAAAAAGAGTCCTGGTATGGCACTATGGGTTAATGTGCTGGACTGCAAAGTCATTTGAACTCCAAGGTTGGCAGTTCAAGCTCACCAGCCCCTCCTCGGAAACCCTATACAGGGCCACTATGGGTTGGAAATGACTCATCAGCACTTAACAACAACAACAACTAAAAAGAAGGTGCAATACGGTGTGTCTCTTTGAATTTTGGAGACAACATAGCCTTCATTTAGGTGTGCTACTCCAGCCTATTTATCAAATGACTTGAAAAGCTGCTAGTTTTGAGTTGTTGTTAAGTGTTGTTGAGTTGATTCCGACCCATAGAGACCCTGTATCTGGTTTCCGAGGAACCCAGAATAAAGATTCTGCAACTGCCTTACAAACCACTTAGTCACTTAGGCCATATGGTTTGGTTAATTCAGTGGTTTCTGAAGTGCTAGAGGCAGATACAGATGCTGTCTGGAGTCTTTCTTTCATAGGCCCCTACAGTGAATCATAGTGCAGACCCTTAGGACTTTGAGCAAAGCCCTGCTATCCTCTGCATATGACCTTTTGAGAAATAGCTTTTGATTTGTTACCGGACCTTAGTAGAGACTAAACTAAGAACTATGGCCAAGTTACTATGTGACCAGAGCTTCCCATCATGACCTGAGTGTTGTCTGATTCATAAGTCCATAAAGTCATTAAGGCCAGACATATACAACAGCATTCCATTATTAAATGGAAATGGTATATAGGAAAAATGGCTCGAGCAGGACCTGAAGGCACAGTTACACGAGCAAGTGGCCAAATGCCCATGGTCCCCACTCCTGTCACATTACCTTCTGTCAGTCTGCACATAGGCTCTCAAGGAAAGTTTCTTACGATGAGCTGACTGAAGAAGAGAAAACTCATAACTGGTTTACAAATGGTTCTGCTCATTATGCAGGCACCACTTGAAGATAGATAGTGGCAGCCCCTTTCTGGGACTTCCCTGAAGCACAGTGGTGAAGGGAAATACTCCTAATGAACAGGATTTTGAATAGTGTACCTGGTTGTTCATTTTACTTAGAAGGAGAGACACGGAGTTATATACTGATTCATGAACTGTGGCCAATGATTTGACTGCATAGTTAGGGCCCATTACATTGATATGGAAGGAATATGACTGGAAAACTGGTGACAAGGAGGTAAGGGAAGAGGCATGTGGACAGACCTCTGGATGGACCAAAGAACCGGTAGGTAGTATTTGGCTCTCATATGAATGTTTAACAAAGGGCTAACCCTAGCAAAGGAGGATTTTAACAGTCAAGTGGCTAGAATGACAAGTTCTATGGATTCTAGTCAGCCTCTTTCCTCAGTCACTCCTGTCATTGCCCAAAGGACTCATGAACAAAGTGGTGATAGTACCAGGGATGGAGCTTATGCATGGGCTTAGCAACATGAACTTTTGCTCACTAAAGCCAAGGTGATTACAGTCATTGCGGAATACCTAATCTGCCAGCAGCAGAGGCCAACACTAGTACATATTATTCTTAGGGGCAATCAGTCAGCAACCTGGTGACAGGTTGATTATTACAATGGTCCACTTCCATTATGGAAATGGCAGTATTTTGTCCTTACTGGGACAGACACTTATTCTGGATATGGATTTACCTTCCCTGTACATAGTACTTCTGCCAAAACTATTATCCATGGACTCACAGTAAGCCTTATCCACTGCCATCATATCCCATACATCACTATCATTTATCTGAGATAGATAAAGGAACTTACTGGTTTTACCATGTTCCCCATCATCCTGAAGCAGCTGGCTAGATATAATGATGGAATGGCCATCTGAAGAAACAATTACAGTACTTTTTTGTTGTCAAGTGCCATTGAATCGATTCCAACCCATAATGACCCTGTATAAGGTTTCCAAGGAGCAGCTGGTGAGCTTGAACCACTGACCCTGCAGTTCAAACGGCTTTGCAGTCTGGCGCATTAACACACAGCGCCACACCAGGTATTAGCTAAGTGGAAATACCTTGCAGGATCAGGATAATGTTCTCCAGTAGGCTATATGAAGGGGCTTCAAAAGTTTATGGAAAAATTCCATTATCTTTCAATTCCATATTTTCATGAACTTTTTGAAGCCTTGGACATACTGCAGGTTCAGTTCCAGGCTACTGGAATAAAGTGAGTCACATGAATTTCTTGGTTTTCTAGAGCATACACAAGTTTTTTACACAATACTGTATTCTTATGTATGCAACAGCATTATGAAAAAGTTTGAAGTATTGTGAGAACTATCAAAATGTGACACACAGATAAGTGAGCACATGCTGTTGGAAAAACAGCACCAAGAGACTTATTAGATGGAAGGTTGCCACAAACCTTCAACTTGTAAAAAAATGTATTATTTGCAAAGTACAATAAAATAGGAATACCTCAACTTCTGGCAAGGTGGTGGACCAGGTAGATGCCTATCTACAACAGATATGAGAGACCAAGTGAAACAGACAAAGATGAAAATAATGGAACCCTGAACTTCAGAGAAATGTTTAGCGATGTAGACTAAGCACTTGCTAGCAGAAGCTGAGCAGGGATGGTGAAAGAAGGAGACACACTGGTGAACAGCTGGTCACATGTGGCACAACCATCTTGTGAGCAGCTTTGGCAACAAGAGGTGTCCTGGCATAGTAGATTCACACAGGCAACAGGAGAGGTGTAATTTCTTCCTTCTTTTTCCCAGGCTCCCCTGCCAACTAGAGGTGTGGCCAGCTCCCACCTGATTTCACCCCCAGCAGAGACCCTGCTCTCCAGTTCAGAACCACATGGTTATTGAGAGCCAGTGTGAGGCAGGGGTGGGCTGTGCCACTTCTATATACTGCTTTGATGTCCTGTGGTGTTTCCTGGATTCAGGTGGGTTCAGCTCCAGACCTACAAAAGTCACAGAGACACCAGACCAGCATTTAACCAGTCACATTGCCCTCAGCTGTCCTGTGGTTCTAACAGACACTGAAACCAGCCCATCAAAGGCCTCCACGAACTACTTCTGGATTGAGTACCCTGAACATAGATAACATTGAGTTCAACAGGAACTCCATCTAGGATCAGGAACTCTGCTGTCATATTCCTTCAACAGTCACCTTGTGAGTTCCTTAAATTGCAGGAGGCCCCACACAGAAATTTCTCCCCTCTAGTTCCAACAAGTAGTTCTAACAACAGGAGCTCTGGTAGTGTAGTGGTTACAAATCGGGTTGCGAACCTTAAGGTCAGCAGTTCAAAACTACCAGTGGTTTCACAGTAGAAAGATGAGTCTTTCTGCTCCTGTAAAGATTTACATCCTCGGAAACCCTGTACAGGGTCACTATGAGTTGGAACTGACTCCAAGGCACATAACCACCACCATCAGTTCCAACAACAGCACTGTTTGTTTTTACAAACAAGACAACCCCACAGTGCCCAGGAGACAACAAACAATTTTAGTTCACATGAAGAAACAAGAGAGAATGGCTTAAACAAATGACCAAGATGCAGAGTCAGAAGACATTTCTGAGGAAGAAAAAGTAATAGAACTAACTGAAAGAGGATTCAAAAGAATGATAATTAGGTACCTTCAAAGGATTCATGGAAACATCTAGGAAAGCAAGGAGAACACAGTAAGAAGTTTAGGAGAATTCAGGAAAACATAAGAACTTACACGAAATAAATGCAAATTTTGAAACAAAATTTACAATTAGAAACCCAGAAGATTAATACTAAGATCTCAGAAATGACAATACATTGAAAGGGCAAAGGAGTAGATGTGAAGCAATGGAAACCTGAACTACCTTGTGGAGTCCTTGGCTTGCAGGAACGCCCCCAGAGATTTCTTCTTTCCAGGTCCATTAGCTACACTGTTATTTGGTTTGGGGGTTTGATTTTTTTTTTCTTTTGTGTTTCATTGTTTTTGTTTGTTTATTCTTTTTCCTCCTCCTCCTTCATTACCTTGAATTTTATCTTTTCTACCTCTGTTGTTGTTTTTCCTTCTTTTCTTGTTTCTTATTTACCCTCTTCTTCCCCTCCCCTGCTTTTAATCTTTCTTTACTATACTCTCTTTTTCTTTTCATCTTCACTCCTTGTGGTTTTTATGTTTCCTCCCCTCTCTTATTTTTGTCTTCCATAGCTCTGTTTTCCTATCCCTGTTTTCTTTTTCAGTTATTCTTTTTGTCGTTTGGATGAGTTGGAGTTTATCTGCTCAGTAAACCAAATAGGATGTAAGCACTGTCATGACAAGTATACAGAAATATGAAGATCAACATAAAACAGTAATTTAGTTTCAATGAAGGGAAATGTCTTTAAATGTTATGACAAAATATTTCCAAGAAGAATCTTTGATCCAGTTAATTATACATTTCAGTAAAATAAAGGGTAATAGGTTAAGTGGAAGTTAGCTTGTGAATTTTCCTTAAAATGAAACTCAAATGTTATTAATCCATGTTAGTTAAACACTGTAACTAAAATCTTAAGTATAAAGGAGATGAAGGAACTAATCTTGTTTGCATGGTTCAGAGGAAAATGGCAAATACAACAGGCAAACTGTTGTGATTGATCTAGAACATAGCGCTGTACTGAATTCCAGTCTAAATTGTGCTAAATATTCATCATGAGTATGGCACATTTTGGTCCATGATGTGGTTAAATGCCAAGGCAGATCCCAATTTGTTATAGAGTCACAAAGATTATGGTTGCTTTTTGTTTAAAATATGTATATATATTAAAAAGCTTGGAATACTTCCAAGATACAAAGGCAGGTATTCCTGGAGTCATTTATAGGAAGTAATCAGGGGTGCTGGTGTGGCACTGTGGGTTAATGTGCCAGACTGCAAAGCCATTTGAACTGCTAGATCGGCAGTTCAAGCTCACCAGTCACTCCTCGGAAACCCTATACAGGGTCACTATAGGTCAGAACTGACTCAACGGCACTTAACAACAACAACAAGTCAGGGGTGCATCCAGAAGGCTCTCCACAGAGGTGCTGGGTCAAATTGAAGAAAGGAATATTTTAACGTGCCATCTAGTTCCATGATAGCAACCTGGTTCCCATAGCGGTAATAGTAATTCGGTACACTGAAAATGGTAACCATGACACCAATTATATCCCTCCATTATAAGTTGGTGAGCCTGAGAAACCAGTATCAGACCATAGGCATGGTTAAATGTTTCAGAAATTTCTTGCCTAAATGTGTAGCTAGCACCACGTAGAGAAATACTCAAACCACCAAGATCATCTGGCTTTGACCACAGCAGAACACACATTAGGCCATCATGTGGAACTTCTTGTAAATGATACAGGGCTCTTACATGATCTAGTGTATCTATGGATGGAGAGAGGCCACCATGTAGGCACATCTATCCATCTAGTAAAGCTGTAAGTGGAAGATAATCAAATAGATCTGTAAAACATTTCCAAACATTGGCATTTCTATACTTTCACAGACATTCATCATAAAAGCCATTGTTGTTGTTGTTAGGTGCCATCAAATCGATACCGACTCATAGCGACCTTATGCACAGAACGAAACACAGCCCGATCCTGGGGCAACCTCACTATGTTGACACGCTTGAGTCCATCTATGCTGCACTTGGCCAACCCATCTTGTTGGGGGTCTTCCTCTTTTTCTCTGACCCTCCACCTTACCAAACATGATATCCTTCTCCAGCGACTGGTCCCTCCTGAC
>NW_006408760.1:2428424-2443783 GCF_000296735.1 Chrysochloris asiatica
TCATTTTTTTCAGCTTCAGTTTGAATTTGCATATGAGTAATTGATGGTCTGTTCCACAGTCTGCCCCTGGCCTTGTTTTCACTGATGATATGGAGGTTTTCCATCTTCTTTCTGCAGATGTAGTTAATTTGATTCCTATGTATTCCATCTGGCGAGGTCCATGTGTATAGTCATGTGTTATGCTGTCTAAAGAAGGTATTTGAAATGAACAAATCATTGGTTTTGCAGAATTCTATCATGCGTTCTCCAGCATCATTTCTATCACCAAAGCCGTATTTTCCAACTACTGATCCTTCCTCTTTGCTCCCTACCTTTGCAGTCCATTCACCAGTAATAATCAATACATCTTGATTGCATATTTGATCGATTTCAGAGTGAAGAAGTTGGTAGAATTCTTCTATTTCATCCTTACTTGCTTCAATGGTTGGTGCATAAATTTGAATAATAGTGGTATTAACTGGACTTCCCTGTAGGTGCATGGATATTATCCTATCACAGACAGCGTTGTACCTCATGACTGATCTGGATATATTCTTTTTGATGATGAATGCAACACCATTTCTCTTCAATTTGTCATTCCTAGCATAGTAAACCATGTGGTTGTCAGATTCAAAATGGCCAATACCAGTCCATTTCAGCTCACTAATGCCTAAGATATTGATGTTTATGCGTTCCATTTCATTTGACAACTTCAAATTTTCCCAGATTCATACTTCGTACATTCCATGTTCTGATTTTAATGGATGTTTATAGCTGTTTCTCTTCATTTTGAGTTGTGCCGCATCAGCAAATGAAGCCATATACTTGGGTAATTTGTCGGCTTTCAAGATTTCCTCTCAATATTGTAATGTGTTCTGGATAATGCACCTTAATGCCACAAGAAGTGTCAGTCTCCAATGAATAGTAACTTCTGTCTATATGTTGTTGTTATTAAGTGTCATTGAGTCGGTTCCGACCCATAGCAACCCTGAACAGGGTTTCTGAGGCTATAAATCTTTACGGAAGCAGAAATCCTCTTTCTCCTGCGGAGTAGCTGGTAGTTTCGAACTGCTGACCTTGTGGTTCGCAGCCCGATTCGTAACCACTACCCTACCAGAGCTCCATATATAGTCACCCATGAATAGATCGTTTGTATCTGGTGATTTCCCATCAATTCTATAGAGTTCCATAAGATCATGGAATTGATCATGAACATCTCCACAAATGGTACCAGGACAATGAAGCTCTTATACATTTGATTCTTTTGTTAAAATTTCTTTAGCCTTTGTCTGCAATTGGTTCTTGTTAAACTGCTTACACTTGTTTAGCTGCTCGAACCACTGGTCCAGCTATTGGGTAAATGCATTGTTTCCATGGCAGCATGATCCCCTTCCCTGCCGATTCCCACCTGTCCCCTCATCCTTGGACCTGGAGTGTGCTTTTATAGTTATTCTTAAGTACTGTTGTTTCTACCTTTTATTTTCTTAGTTTTCTTTTCAATAGCTCCAATTCCCTGTCCTTCTGTCTTTATAGTTATTTTTTTCATGGTTACTGCTTATTTATTTATTTATTTACATTATTTTCTCTATTCATTGTTGGCTCCTTTTTCATTTAATATCTTTTGTTTTCTTGTGTGTGTGTATATGAAGGTTTTTCTATTTCCCAACAAGAGACAGCAACTGTGCCTATACAACCCAGTACAACTATACCCTTTGCAGCTCCACCAGTATCAGCTCCTATACTATTTGATTAATGACAGAAAGCAATCAACACCAGTCAAACCCATCCTAAACTGAGGTGCATGAATGCTGAACAATAACAATGTACACATTTCCATTCTCTATCTATACCCACAAGAGACAGTTGGTGAAAGTCTAAGAACATACCCAACATACAATCATCAATTAAATACAAATATGACAGCCCTACAATGCCCTGGAGACAATTTTACCTCACATGACTCAAACAAATGACCAAGATGCAGAGGCAGAAAATGTTTCTGAGGAAGAAAAGGTAAAAGAACTAATAGGAAAAATAATTCAAAAGAATGATAATTGGGTACCTTCAAAAGACTGACAGAAAGACTGAGGAAAGCAAGGAGAACACAGAAAAAAATTTAGAAGAATTCAGGAAAGAAAAAACAGACAAGATAAATGTAAACTTTACCTACACCTATAAATGCAGTAGCTCAAAAGAGGAAACAAACCCCTGCTCCAAGAACTATTCCCACCTCCTTCACACAAAGGGTAGACAGAGATGGATAATTTAGACATTGGCTACCCAAAATGGGGGTAGGGATACAATGGTAAGAAGTGACTGGCTTACAAGCTTTCAAGAGGGAACCTAGATCCAAAGGGCGGGGAGGAAGGTAGAGTCTCCAGTGAATAATATCCAACCTGTCCAGGAAGGGCTGATGAAATGAAATACAGATGGGTCTCTTGTGATGCAATAGTGAATAATTGTTATCAGGACTGATTGTGAGGGTTGGAAATCTAAAGGTGGACATTTTGTAGCAAGGAGGGGAGTGATTAACTTTTCAGTCTAGGAGCGAAGGACCCTAGGACCATCAATGGAGAAAAGTGGAGAGCAGGATCCTACCCAGAGAGGCAGTGAGGCCTGAGATGGAGGCAGAGAAGACGACGTCAAGAGATGGAGTGGCTGGGGACTTGGGATCCAGAGAGGGAAAGGGGCTGAGGGCTGTGGTGTGGTGGTGGTGGGTGTGGAGGCTTACAGCGTACACCCTTTGGTTGGGTGAGGATGCATGGACGGGATGGTAACTATGCCAATGAAACAACAGATGATAGAATGCATGTAAAACTAATGTTCCCCCATGTAGACTATCACACAATTCACAATAAAACATTTAAAAAAAAAAAAAGATAAATGTAAACTTTGAAACAACACAAAACATGCAATTAGAAATTCAGATGATTAATACTGATATTTCAGAAATGGACAATACATTGAAAGGGCAAAGGAATAGATTTGAAGCAATGGAAACCCAAATCAGTGAGTTTGAAGATAAATCTCTCAATACTAGTATGCTAGAAGAACAATCAGAAAAAATAATAAAAATATCTGAAGGTCTAAAAGCTATGTGGGACACCATGAAGAGGAACAACTTATGAGTGACTGGAATTCCAGAACAGGAAGAGACAATAAAAAGCACAGAAAAAACTGCTCAAGAATTATTTAAGAAAACTTCCTTAACATCAAGATAGACGAGAAGACAAACATTCAAGAAGTTGAAAGAGCCCCAAACAGAACAGAACTCAAAAGAAAAGCAGTAAGACATATCATAATCAAATTTTCCAAAATCAAAGCCAAGGAAAGAATCCTGAGAGCAGCTCGGAAAAAAATGAAAAGTTACCTACAAAGGTTACCTGCAAAGACTAAGTTCTGATTTTCAACAGAAACCATGCAGGCAAGGAGGCAATGGAAAGACATATACAAAACTCTTAAAAGAAAAATTTGCCAACCAAGAATCATATACCCAGCAAGCCTGTTTCTCAAATACAACGACAAAGTTAGAATGTTTCCTGATAAACAGAAATTAAAGATAAAAGAAAAAAGGTAGAACTTAAAGGTTTCCTGATTAAAGAAATTTGCAATAACAAAATCAACTTTACAAAAAATGCTAAAGGGTGTTCTCTGGAAACAGAAACAACAACTACAGACAACAACCTGACATGACAACACCACCTAGAACTCAATCCAGATATATGTAAAAAATAAAACAAATCTACAAGATGGAGTCCTGGTGTGGATTAATGCACCAGACTGCAAAGCCATTTGAACTGCAAGGTTGGCGGTTCAAGCTCACCAGCTACTCCTTGGAAACCCTATTCAGGGTCGCTATGGGTCGGAATTGACTCGACGGCACTTGACAACAACAACAAGAATGCGAAATAGGGAACCAGAAATACCAATTTATAATGAAGTCACCTACAAAGCAAAAAGTGTAAAAAGTGTAAATACAGAACTTCCAAAAAGCTAAGAAGTCAAGTAGATTTCAAAATACAACAGACTTTTTTTAAATAAGGGAAATATATATATAAAGTACAGGATAAGCTCTGGTAGCATAGTGGTTATAAGTTGGGCTGCCAACCTCAAGGTCAGCAGTTCAAAACTACCAGCAGTTCTGTGGGAGAAAGATGAGGTGTCCTGCTCCTGTAAAGATTTGCAGCCTTGGAAACCCTGTGTAGGGTTGCTATGAGCTGGAACCAACTCCACGGTACTTAACAACAGCAAACCTCAAAGAAAATGAATACATCTACACATCAAAATAAAGAGGAAAATCTGAAAGATTTAGTAAACATTAACACAACAGAAATGAAAAATGCAAAGAAAACTCACATACAAAATGAATTCAGTGCAGAAAAATATGTGGAATAAAGAAACAGCCAGCATCAAAAAAACACACACAACAAAATGATAGCAATCAGTTCATACCAATGGATAATTACATGGAATGTAAATGGATTAAATGCACCAGTCAAGAGACAGAATGGATAAGAAAACAGGATCCTTTAATATGCTGTCTACAAGTAACACTTGTAGGAAATGGCTTATGCTGCCTACAAGCAACACAAAAAGGAACTGGTTGATGGTCAACCATTTCAAGAATTAGCATATGATCAAGAGCCAATGATACTGAAGGAAGAAGTCCAAGGTGCACTGAAGGAATTGGCAAAGAACAAGGCTCCAAGAATTGATGGAATAAAAATCGAAAATCTTTCAAGAATGTGAGGCGGTACTGGAGGCACTCACTCATCTATGCCAAGAAATGTAAAAGACAACTATTTGGCTGACTGATAGGAAGAGATCTGTATTTGTGCTGATTCCAAAGAGAGGTGACCCAACGCAATGCAGAAATCATCAGACAAAATCTTTGATATCTCGTGCGAGTAAAGTTTTGCTAAAGGTAGTACAGAAATGGCTGCAAGCATACACTGACAGAGAACTTCCAGAGGTTCAAACTGGATTCAGAAGAAACATGGAATGAGGGATATCATTGCTGATGTCTGATGGATCTTGGCTGAAAGCAGAGAATATCAGAAAGCTGTTTACCTGTGCTTTATTGACTACGCAAAAGCTTTCGATTGTGTGGATCATGACAAGCTATGGACAACATTGCAAAGAATAAGTATTCCTGAACACTTACTTGTGCTTATGAGGAATCTGTACCAGGACCAAGAGGTAGTTGTTCGAACAGACACGGGAACACTGAATGGTTTAAAAATAAGAAAGGTGTGCAACAAGGTTGTATTCTTTCACCATATGTATTCAACCTGCATGCTGAGCAAATAACCTGAGAAGCTGGGTTATATAAAGAAAAACAAGGCATCAGGATTGGAGGAAGACTCACTAACAACCTTGTTTATGGAAAGTGAAGAGGACTTAGAGTATTTACTAATGAAGAGATAAGACCACAGATTTTGGTATGGATTGCATCTCAATGTAAAGAAAACAAAAATCCTCATCACTGGACCAATAAGCAACATTCTTATTAACAGAGAAAAGACTGACATTGTCAAGGACAATTCTTGGATCAACTATCAACACTCACGGAAGCAGTAGTCAAGAAATCAAATGATGGTTTGCATTAGGCAAATCTTCTGCACAAGACCTTTTTAAATTGTTGCAGAGCAAAGATGTCAGCTTGAGGACTAAGGTGTGCCTGACCCAAGCCATGGTATTTTCAATAACCTCATATGCATCCGAAAGCTGGGCAGTGAATAAGGAAGACTGTAGAAGAATTGATGCTTTTGAGTTATGGTGTTGGAGGAGAATACTGAAAGTGCCATGTACTGCCAAAAGAACAAACAGATCTGTATTGGAAGAATTACAGCCAGAGTGCTCCTTGGAGGCCAGGGTGGCCAAACTTCATCTCTCATACTTCAGACATATTATCAGTAGGAACCAGTCGCTGGAGAAGGATATCATGTTTGGTAAGGTGGAGGGTGAGAGAAGAAGAGGAAGACCCCCAGCAAGATGGACTGGCAAAGTGGCAGCATCAATGGGTTCAAGCATGGCAACAATTGTGACGTTGGCCCAGGACCAGGCAGTGTTTCATTCTGTTGTGCATAGGGTCACTATGAGTGGGTACCGACTTCATGGCACCTGACCACAACAACAGAAGGTAGACACTTTAACATGGTGACAGGGTAGATAATATACAGCAAGAAGAAGCAATGAATTACAATGAAGGTAGTGGAAGACACAGGGAGGAATGCAAGTTTAAGTGAATAGAGGTAAATATTGTTAACTGATGGTACATGGAAGGGATTGGAATCATTGTAATGAAGCAAAGTAAATGATTTGTTGAATGAAAAGCTGATGATCTGCTCTGTAAACTTTCACTTCAATTCACATTAAAAAAAAATTTTTTTTTTTTTCAAATTAAGGTATGCCTTTCTATATTGTCCTGTTTCTCCCATAGCCAGGATTCACAGGTCCAGGAGTCAAGGGGTAGACATGGGTGTAACATCACTCACCATTATCCCTAGAGACCCACTTGCAAAATTTTTGCTTCTTGTCCCCAAGGCCTTGTGCTCTGTGGGTTTCAAACACAGTTCTAAAGGGAGGAACGCTCCCACCAGTAGATGCATCACTGATTCCACTGAACCGAAAGATTTAACACCATTTGGCCATTTAGGACTCCTCATGCCTCTGGGTCAACAGGCAAAAAGGGGGCTACTGCATTGGCTAGTGTGACTGAACCTGAATACCAAGGAGAAATTAGGTTGCTATTATGTAGCGATGTAAAGAAGAATATGTCTGGAATACGAGTGATTCCTTAGGCTATCTCTTAGTACTACCATGCTTTGTCACTAAAGTCAATGGAAAACTACAGCAACCCAATCCAGCATGACTGCTAATGGCTCAGAGCTTTCAAGAATGAAGGTTTGAGTCACCCCACCAGGTAAGGAACAATGGCCAACTGAGGTATATGCTGAGGACAAAGGGAATACAAAATGGGTGGTGTAAGAGGGTAGTTTTAAATACCAGCTTTGACCACATGACCTCTTGTAGAAGCATAGACTGCAATTGTAGTACAGTAGTTCTTCCTTGTTTTGTAATACGTAACACATACATATATACATGAAGGAACTTCAAAAAGTACTGTTGTAAAATCATTGTTGCTGTTAAGTGCCATCAAGTCAGTTCTGATTCATAGCAAACCTGTATAGCATTTCTGAGGAGCAACTGGTGGGTTTGAACCGCTGACTTGCAGTTCAGACCAACCTTGCAGTCCAGTGCTTATCCTACAGCACCACACAGAAACCTTTATATTAAACAAAAATATCAAAAGTGAAGCTATTGTTTCTTGACACATCCTCCATCTAGATCTATAAACTCCTAAAAGAAGTGGTTCCATTTTTTAACCCTTTCCTGAACAATTCTGTGCACATCAAAATTGGAGTTCTGGTATCCTTATGTATTCATTTTAAATGTTCTTCTGAGTTTTTGGAAGAAAAAGAAGGCTTAAAGGATAAGATCAAGGCTGTAGGGTGGATGGGGTAAACTTTCCCAACAAGATCCCCAACAGGCTTTGCTCCCCTCAAAAATGAGCAGGTATATTGCTGTAATGGAAAAAAATGTCTCGGCATGACTTTCCTGGCCCTTTTTTTTTTCCATCATTGCAGTTTTCAATTTTCTTAAGAGCTGTTTCTAGTAAGCCCTCATGATCATCCTTTGTTCTTTCAGAAAATCTATCAAGATTACCTTTCTGGGATTTCCCCCCAGTCACCATAACCTTCTGATCTGACTTCTCTGCCTTGAACTGAACTGGCCTAGCAGAAATCCCCTCAGAAGAACCACTTTGGATTGGACCTTTTTTAGAAGGCACCCTAATGAGACTAAGACAAGCGTATTATTGAGAGAACTTTGTCTGCAGCCACCACTGACGGCAGAGATATTTAAACACATTTTGTTAGGAATAAACTCATAAATGTATCAACTAGAACCCAGTAGCAATACTTTCTGACTTACCCTATTATATGTGGATGTTCTGGCAAAGCCCTCTCTCTCTAGTTTTTGGGATGTGAACCAGCAGCCTGCTATCTGAACTTCCATTTTTGGGTTTGTCAGCCCTTGCAATCGTATGAGCCTGAATAAGAAGCCTCCAGTCTGATGCCTGATCACAGATTTGAGACTGGTCAGCCTCTACAACCAATGAGCCATTTCCTTGAACTAAATCTCTCTCTAGTCCTGGTGTGGTGCCGTAAGATAAGGACTGGACTGCTAACCTAAAGGTTGGAGATTCAAACCCACCAGTTGCTCCTCTGAAACCCTATACACGGTTGCTATGAGTCAGAACCAACTAGACAGCACTTAACAACAACAATATACAACAACAACATATATATACATATATATGCATATATACTGCATGCCATGAAGGGATTTCAAAACATTCATGGGAAAATTGAAATGAGAGTGAAAACTTTCCACATTTTAAACTCCCCTCATCTATATACATAATTGTTGTTAAGTGCAGTTGAGAGTTAGTTTCTATTCATAACAACCCTGTGCAGGGTTTCTAAGGAACAACTTTCTAATTAACAACCTTGTTGTTAGCAGTCCAATGCTTATCCTATAGCACCACAGCAGGACTACACAAACACACACACATGAGTTAATGATTTTGTTCTGCCATAGAACCTAGCCTAAAACACTGTCCAAATGATACTGCAGACTTTATTTCTGGCCTTCTTGGGTAAATCTGTGAAAAAATATGTGAGGTCTGGCATAACACAAACTTTAAGATTTGTTTGATCTGCTTGAAATATGCTTCCTCTGCTTCTTCATTTGAAGAGATCTATGCTTACCAAGCAGCAGGATGGTACCAAAGGAGCTCTGGTAGTGTAGTGGTTACGAATTGGGCTGTGAACCTTAAGGTCAGCAGTTCGAAACTACCAGCTGCTCCGCAGGAGAAAGATGAGGCTTTCTGCTCCCGTAAAGATTTACAGCCTTGGAAACCCTGTACAGGGTCATAATGAGTCGGAGCTGACCACGGTACATAACCACCACCAACCATGCTTACCAAGGGAGTCCTGGTGTGGTACTGTAGGTTAATGTGCTGGACTGCAAAGTCAGTTTGAACCCCAAGATCGTTGGTTCAAGCTTACCAGCTGTTCTTTGGAAACCCTATACAGGGTCACTATGGGTCAGAACCGACTCAATGGTACTTAACAACAACAACAACAATGCTTGCCATGAGCCTTATGGGAACTATTATCTGGTCCCAACATAGAAATCAACCTGGGCTTTCAAGGCTGGTTCTAACTCTACTCCTCTCTAGTGTGGAACCCTGGGAAAATAATTTCATCTTTCTGATCCTGACAGTCTCATCTGTGAAATGAGGGCAATCAAATTATACCACAGAGTTGTGAAGATGAAATGAGGCAGTATGTGACAGCACCTAGCCTAGGGCTTGGACCACTGCATCTAAGTACTAAATGATGGATTAGAGGAATGAACAGGTTTGTCTGTGGCCAGCAGGTAGAAGCCCGGCTGCTAACTAACCTAAATCCTTCACTTAGGCAGTATCCCTATGTATTAACACTGTCTGCTCGCCCTAGATTTACACCTTACTTCTGTAAAAAGAGGTCAGAGTAGGTCCAGTGTCTCTTCTGGATGTCCTGTACTCAAAAAGCCTCCCACCATGCCCGCCCCCCCCCCCGCCCCCACAGAACTACTAGACAGGGGAAAGGAGACCATAATGATGCTGCCATTTATCAGCATCTTGCTCTTAACAGACTGACCTCCAGCAAGTCACTTTGAACCTCAATTTATTTGTGAAATGGGGTAATCATATTTACTTAAAGTATGCTGTTAAGAATTAAATTTAAATGTATATATTAATATCACATGGACGTGATCCTCTTGTCCCTTTGCCTAGATTTTCGTGAATGATTTTGGCTAAGCTGTAAAGCAGCCAGCTGCCTTGAGCATGATAAAAGGCTCAGGATAACTGCTAGGATTAAATGTGGGTAATTTAGCCTTAGACAAATGGAGGAGGTGGGAGGATACAGGAAGGAAGCTTTGGCTTCAGATAAAAGAACAGAGTGGATACAAATAAACATAAGCAGCCAAACATTCTCAGTGCCTGAGACCTGCCAATGGATAAGCGATAATGAGGGAGTGACCAGGAGTGGAGGAAGCTGTTGGGGAGAAGGACCAGCTGCAAGAGAACCCAAGTCATGCCACTAACAGTGCAACGTTGTATCAATCATAGGTCCAAGTACAAGGCCATCAAAGAGCAGTGCTCTGAGGAACTTGGTTCTTAAGTTTCCATATTCCTTGGCATATGAACCCATTACCCAATGCCATCTAGTTGACTTCAACTCATAGTGACCCTTTAAGACAAAGTAGGACTGCCCCATAGGGTTTACAAGGCTGTATATTTTTAGAGAAGCCATATTTTTTTCCCCATGGAATGTTTGGTGGGTTTGAACCACTAACCTTTTAGTACATCTGCGCACTTTAATCATTGTGCCACTAGGAATCCTTCCTTAGCATATGCGAGCTGTTAAATGGGAGATGTCCTTGCCTCTATATGAACATAAATATCAGCAATACCTGCCCTTTGGGAGGAAGTTTGTAAAGCAGGGTCCTTCAGTAATTAGAAGAGTAGTCCTTGACACTGTTGGAGGGATTTGGCCTATAGTCTCCCATTGCTTCCTAGCCCTGTTTAACACCTGCCTCATCTATGTCAGTATGGCCTAAAGGAGTTGTTAGAGAGGTATGATCACTCCCTCCCCAAATTTGGTGTGCAACATCTACAACATCTGAGTATTCACACTCTCCATGGTTGTGGGAAGTGCACAGATGACTCTGGACAGCAGTGTCCTGACACCATGTTATTCCACACTTGGATGCTGGGGGGCTGGTAAGGAAGGCCATTGTCCAATAGAGCCCTGAGGACGAATGCCAATGCTCACATGAGCTCCATGAGACAGGAATTGTATTTGTCTAGGTCACTGCTATATCCCCAGAGAGAACAGAATTGCTGATGGCAAGTCAATTCTGACTCATAACAACCATGTATAGAGTTTCTAAGGAGCTACTGGTGGGTTTGAATCACTAACCTTGTGGTTAGTAGTCTGGTGCTCATCCTACAACACCATACCAGGAGTAGGTGATAATGCTCTTTCCTTTGGAGGTGTTATAGGCCACAAGTAGTTATTATGATGGGAAGGGTTCCTAAATTTTGTGAATTCTCATTTCTATGATTCTGACTAGCATCTTGAGGTCAGGGAAGTTGCCTGCTATTTTTATCTCAGGGATATAAGCAGGCCTCCCTGCTTCGGGAGAAGGTACCTTGAGAACCCTCTAAAATTCTGGTAGAGTAGAGACCTACTCCAAGGAATGTGACGGTACTTAGGAAATTTAATCAGACGTTGCAAACTGATGGTCTGTGAACCAAATCTGGCTTGTAGAAGTATTTGGCTTACACAGGGTTTTAAAAACTTTAAAATTAGCTACACATCTAAAAATTAGAGCCTACACAAATCTGACTTTACAGATTCTTTAGAAGAACTGAAACATAAGGGAATACCAACCTGAACTAACTAAAAGGGTCATGCAAACTCTAGCTGACCATGGCCCTTCCTGGCTCTCTGACTCAGATTTCCTATCTGACTTTTATAGGCACCTAAGTTTGCAATATCTACTTTAGAATACTTAAGTAGGAAAAACATAGCTTTGCTTGGTCAGGGGAGTCAAGTCCTGCTCCAAGACCACTTAGGTGTAAGCAAGGCCCCCTCACCTGATGAGTCAGTGACAGCTGGGTCCGCCAGCCGCCCATAATGTGCCATGAGTTTGAGCTTGGTCTCCTGTTTCCTGTGTTTCTTGCCCACATAATGTTGTTGAGCCATGACAGGGTCGTTGAAAGTCGCGTGGCAGAGGCTGCAGAACTTGTCTGGGTCTATCAAGTCTCTGTTCTGGTGCAAGGCTAAGGTGGAGGCCACAAGAAAAGGATTTGTAAGGCGTTTCAACAGAGCTACAGCAAAAGAGTTCAAACAGAAACAATGAAAAATCCTGAAGGTGCCATGTTTTCAGGTATGCTGAATGGAAAGAAAGGCTAGTGTCACTAGTCATGCTTGAAGATGTAGCATTGCTTGTTTGATAACACAATTGAACACTTTCTCTAGTTAGAGAAAATGGGCGCCCAAAGACCAGCTATTCTGTTCACCTGCTTCAACTACTTTTGGAACATGAATCCTGATTGTCTCAGATTCTGAGAAGGCTCTAGTATCTGTTATCAAGTTGCCAAATTATAATAGAGTGGGGATATATAAACTTGCAGCTTTTTCATCCCTCAGAATTCCCTGGAACTTGACAGAAAGTGGGACCAAAAGTCTGGCTACTTTATTTTTATCCTCAAATTATTCTAATTACAGAGCTGGGCAACAATGCACAGATGTAGAAATTGAGGGCTTGAGGCCTTGGAGCTTATATTATATAGTCATTATATTAAAGGCCTTTTACACTAGAGACAGCTTTTAGAGCACACTGCCTTCCAGGCTGAACTGGGGAGAGAAGAGGGTGACATTAACATTAACACACTTTGTACATATATTTTCCCCTTTGGCCCTCATAACCACTCAATAAGGTTGGTATCATTTTTCCACATTATAAAGAAAAACTGAGGGGAAAGTGAGTTCCCCAAGGTCACCTGGCTAGTGAGTTAACCCAGGTCTGTTTGCTGGGTCCTGTTTGCTGTGCCAGGCTGCCAGAGTGTGGTAGAGAGATCTGAGTGCTACAGCTCCTACTTTTACCTTCAGAAAACATCCTTGACTCTGGTCAATGAGTCTAATGATGGACTGGTATGAGTATATGTACGAGTCTCCTGTGGGTCAACTTACTTCCAGGGACTGACTACAGGCCATGCTCTACTGGTTTATGCAAACTCACCAACAAGTGCCAGTGATGCAGCTCAGGCACCCTGCCAATGATGGGGGGTGGGGGTGGGGTGAATAACTAGGCAGCATTCCAGCAGATGAGATGGCAGTTTGCTCAGATGCTCTTTTAGCCCTGCACCACTACAGGGAGGGAACTTTTGGGAATCTCTAGCAAGCGTGAAGAAATTTGCTGTTTTTTCCCCATGGTTTTCCACTGATTTCCCTAGCCACTGATTTTTGTTTCAGCAAGTCATTTGACAAGAATGTGCATATTGCAGAATATTTCTTAATAGGAGAAAATATTCAGTATGTATTGTTAAATAAAAAAAGGAGATTACTAAGCAATTTGCTTATGTACTCAATTTTGTATAACAACAACAAAAAAAACCCCACACGTTATGCATGGAAGAAAGACCCAAAGTAGATTTTTTTTTTATCAGAAAAGGAGTAATAATAGTAATTAAGAGCTAAAAGTACTAAAAAGTGATGAAAAAAAACATAAAAGAGAAATATCTGAAGTAAATGATTAAGAAAAGTTGGAGGAACAGCTTAGTGAGCTATTAAGACATTCAATATAATTGAGAGCTATAAGAGTCTTCTCTTAGGAAATCATCTGAAATATGAAGAGCATTCTATAGTGATGTTGATTGTTGTGTTTGTTATGTAAAAGAAAGGGGGGGACTTAAATGTTCAATGAAGGAGAAATAGTTAACTATGGATGATGAGATATGATGCAATCATTAAATGCTTATGAAAATTCTTAATAATATGGGAAAATAGAATATTAAATAAATGATCATATCATTGTTGAAAGATATATGTGCAATCTATAAGTGTATACTGGTATTTTGAAAAGTCACCAGCACATTAACAACTGTTTTGTAAGAAGAAAAAAAAAGGATTTGGGTGATATTTTACTTTCTTTTTTATACTTTTTGCATGGTTTGAACTGGAATTATTCATAATGAGCATACATTACTTTTATAAAAAACAAAGTTATTTAAGAAGTCTATGTTTATCTGCACATATGCATGGATTTAATCTTGTATACCACTGAGTCAGTTCTGACTCATAGCAACCCTATATAGGATTTCCAAGGAACAGCTGGTGGATTTGAATTGCCAACCTTGCAGTTAGTAGTCAAGTGATTATCCTACAGCGCCACACCAGGACCCATAGATTTAATGTAGGTATAAATAAAACATACACACAGATATACATAACAAAAGGCTACAAAGAGTAACAGTACTCCAAAATGTTAGCAGTGGTCATTTTTGAGAACGATGAAATTATGGGTACTTTTTCTTTCCACTTATCTATATTTTCCATAAAACCAAATGGCCACCACTCGTCTGTCAATTTGTCATACTGTGGTGGTTTGTGAGTTGCTGTGATTCTGGAAGCTTTGCCACAGGTATTTTAAATACCAGCAGGGTCACCCAGGATGGACAGATTTCACATGAGCTTCCAGATGAAGACAGACTAGGAAGAAAGAGTGATGAACTACTTCCGAATATTTAGTCACTGAAAACCTTATGAATAGCAGAGAAACACTGTCAGATATAGTGCAGGAAAATGAGCCCCTCAGGTTGGAAGGCACTCAAAATGCGACTGGGGAAGAGCTGCCTCCTCAAAAGTAGAGTTAATAGTGATGTGAATGGAAGTAAAGCCCGTGGGAGAAAAGCCCGCGGGACCTTCATTTGCTGAAGGGGTACAACTCAAAATGAAGAGAAACAGCTGTAAACATCCATAGAAAATTGGAACATGAAATGTACGAAGTATGAGTGTGGAAAAATTGGAAGTTGTCAAAAATGAAATGGAATGCATAAACATTGGTATCTTAGTATTAGTGAGCTGAAATGGACTGGTATTGGCCATTTTGAATCTGACAACCACATGGTTTACTATGCCGGGAATGACAAATTGTAGAGGAATGGTGTTGCATTTATTGTAAAAAAGAACATATCCAGATCGGCTATGAGGTACAATGCTGTAAGTGATACGATAATATCCATGCGCCTACAGGGAAGTCCAGTTAATACCACTATTATTCAAATTTATGCCCCAACCACTAAAGCCAATGAGGATGAAATAGAAGAATTCTACCAACTTCTTTAATCTGAAATCGATCAAACATGCAATCAAGATGTATTGCACATTACTGGTGATTGAAATGCAAAGGTTGGGAGCAAAGAGGAAGGACCAATAGTTGGAAAATATGGGTTTGGTGATAGAAATGATGCTGGAGAATGCATGATAGAATTCTGTAAAACCAATGATTTTTTAATTTCAAATATCTTCTTTAGGCAGCATAACAGACATTGACCTCACCAGATGGAATACATAGAAATCAAATTGACTACATCTGCAGAAAAAGAAGATGGAAAAGTTCCATATCATCAGTGAAAACAAGGCCAGGGGCAGACTGTGGAACAGACCATCAATTACTCATATGCAAATTCAAACTGA